>NC_060183.1:5321951-5361951 GCF_021184085.1 Oncorhynchus gorbuscha
CACCTGCATGACAGTAATGAAGTCTTTAATCTGAGGCTTTGAGGAGGTAATGAAGTGACCCTTTTATCTGAGGTTTTGTGGAGGTAATGAAGTCTTTTATCTGAGGATTTGAGGAGGTAATGAAGTCTTTAATCTGATGCTGTGTGGAAGTAATGAAGTCTTTAATCTGATGCTGTGTGGAGGTAATGAAGTCTTTAATCTGAGTCTTTGTGGAGGTAATGAAAGCAGTCTTTTAGGCTTTGGCCTTTCTAAGTGTTGGTTATCATCCAACACGTTGTGTGAACGTCGATCACAGAAGAATGTGTTTTTCACTACCGTTTCCAATTAAATCAGTTTTAGTCCGTGACAAATGTATTGAATACAACAATATGTTAATAAACTGCAAGTCAGATAAACCATGTCAAAATGTCAAAGAGAGTTTTAATTCACCACCTTGTAATTGTATAAAATGCAATAGATTAAATATTGAATTGCTCTAACATCTCCATTCCCACATTGACAATAGGACAGATGCTGTTTCCCTCTGCTGTTGTTCTTGTCCTGGGATAATTAGGTCATTTTGTCTGGTCTATTCCATGTTGTGTTGTGTCTACAGAGCCCTAATGCACCCAGCAGGCAGGTACCATTAGCAGGATTTGTTTGCAAGGTAAGCAGCTATGGGAAGTGACAGCAATTGAATTACAAAATGCAGTGTGTGTGTGTGTGTGTGTGTGTGTGTGTGTGTGTGTGTGTGTGTGTGTGTGTGTGTGTGTGTGTGTGTGTGTGTGTGTGTGTGTGTGTGTGTGTGTGTGTGTGTGTGTGTGTGTGTGTGTGTGTGTGTGTGTGTGTGTGTGTAGACGCTGTCAAATCTATCCCCGGAGCCCTGCAGGGAAGGACCTGATTAAATGGATATTCAACTCTCCCTCTGCTCGATGGGCTCCTCTTTTCATTATGTGTGTGCGTTCTTATCCTATCCAGTGTGTGTGAGACAGACGTGCATAAAATCACACAGCTGGCTTGAAATGTCACCAATGGTGTCAGAGGAGAGGTAGAGGACTCTGGTTCAAGTCCTGTCAGAGGAGAGGTAGAGGACTCTGGTTCACGTCCTGTCAGAGGAGAGGTAGAGGACTCTGGTTCACGTCCTGTCAGAGGAGAGGTAGAGGACTCTGGTTCAAGTCCTGTCAGAGGAGAGGTAGAGGACTCTGGTTCACGTCCTGTCAGAGGAGAGGTAGAGGACTCTGGTTCAAGTCCTGTCAGAGGAGAGGTAGAGGACTCTGGTTCAAGTCCTGTCAGAGGAGAGGTAGAGGACTCTGGTTCACGTCCTGTCAGAGGAGAGGTAGAGGACTCTGGTTCACGTCCTGTCAGAGGAGAGGTAGAGGACTCTGGTTCAAGTCCTGTCAGAGGAGAGGTAGAGGACTCTGGTTCACGTCCTGTCAGAGGAGAGGTAGAGGACTCTGGTTCACGTCCTGTCAGAGGAGAGGTAGAGGACTCTGGTTCAAGTCCTGTCAGAGGAGAGGTAGAGGACTCTGGTTCACGTCCTGTCAGAGGAGAGGTAGAGGACTCTGGTTCACGTCCTGTCAGAGGAGAGGTAGACGACTCTGCTTCACGTCCTGTCAGAGGAGAGGTAGAGGACTCTGGTTCAAGTCCTGTCAGAGGAGAGGTAGAGGACTCTGGTTCAAGTCCTGTCAGAGGAGAGGTAGAGGACTCTGGTTCAAGTCCTGTCAGAGGAGAGGTAGAGGACTCTGGTTCAAGTCCTGTCAGAGGAGAGGTAGAGGACTCTGGTTCACGTCCTGTCAGAGGAGAGGTAGAGGACTCTGGTTCACGTCCTGTAAGAGGAGAGGTAGAGGACTCTGGTTCACGTCCTGTCAGAGGAGAGGTAGAGGACTCTGGTTCACGTCCTGTCAGAGGAGAGGTAGACGACTCTGGTTCAAGTCCTGTCAGAGGAGAGGTAGAGGACTCTGGTTCACGTCCTGTCAGAGGAGAGGTAGAGGACTCTGGTTCACGTCCTGTCAGAGGAGAGGTAGAGGACTCTGGTTCAAGTCCTGTCAGAGGAGAGGTAGAGGACTCTGGTTCACGTCCTGTCAGAGGAGAGGTAGACGACTCTGCTTCACGTCCTGTCAGAGGAGAGGTAGAGGACTCTGGTTCACATCCTGTCAACACAACATGACAATAACATGGTAGAAACACAACATGGTAGCAGTACAAAACATGATACAAACATTATTGGGCACCGACAACAACACAAAGGGCAAGAAGGTAGAGACAACAATACATCACGCAAAGCAGCCACAACTGTCAGTAAGAGTGTCCATGATTGAGTCTTTGAATGAAGAGATTGAGATAAAGCTGTCCAGTTTGAGTGTTGGTTGCATCTCGTTCCAGTCGCTAGCTGCAGCGAACTGAAAAGACCAGCGACCCAGAGATGTGTGCTTTGGCGACCTTTAACAGAATGTGACTGGCAGAACGGCTGTTGTATGTGAATGATGACGACTGCAGTAGATATCTCAGATAGGGGGGAGTGAGGCCTAAGAGGGTTTTATAAATAAGCATCAATCAGTGGGTCTTGCAACGGGTATACAGAGAGGACCAGTGGCAAATCTGATGGCCGCAAGGTAAAGAACATCTAGCCACTCGAGAGCATCCTCACCTGCGGTCCTATAAATGACTTCTCTGTAATCTAGTATAGTTAGGATGGTCAACTGAATCAGGGTTAGTTTGGCAGCTGGGGTGAAAGAGGAGCGATTAGGATAGAGGAAACCAAGTCCAGATTTAACTTCAGACTGCAGCTTTGATATGTGCTGAGAGAAGGACAGTGTATCGTCCAGCCATACTCCCGCAAGCTCTAAACCCTCAGAGGTAGTAATCACACCTGTGGAGGGAGGGGCATTCTTCTTACCAAACCACATGACCTTTGTTTTGGAGGTGTTCAGAACAGGGTTAAGGGCAGAGAAAGCTTGTTGGACACTAAGAAAGCTTTGGTGTAGAGAGTTTAACACTAAATCCGGGGAGGAGCCAGCTGAGTATAATACTGTATCATATGCATATAAATGGATGAGAGAGCTTCCTACTGCCTGAGCTATGAGGTTGATGCAAATTGAGAAGAGCGTGGGGCCTAGGATCGAGCCTTGGGGTACTCCCTTGGTGACAGGCAGTGGCTGAGATAGCAGATGTTCTGACTTTATACACTGCACTCTTTGAGAGAGGTAGTTAGCAAACTAGGCCAAAGACCCCTCAGAGACACCAATACGCATTAGCCGGCCAACAAGAATGGAATGGTCTAGGCCTGAGACAAAGCCAGGAAAACAGATCTCACCAACCTACAGGTTCTTCAGCTGTGTCAAAGCACCAGCTCAGTTGCTGAATGTAATCTTATAATAATCTATTATTATGGTCTAATAAGTAATCTAATAAAAAATATATTATCATGATGCCTCTCCGTCACCAGAAATGATCAATAATCAATAGATGAGTGTTTATTATTTCACACCTGTACAACTATGTATTGATACTTGCAGAGTGGGGTCATGGTAGCCTTGTAGAATGGGGTCATAGCAGCCTTGTAGAGTGGGGTCATGATAGCCTTGTAGAATGGGGTCATAGCAGCCTTGCAGAGTGGAGTCATGGCAGCCTTGCAGAGTGTGGTCATGGTAGCCTTGCAGAGTGGGGTCATGGTAGCCTTGCAGAGTGTGGTCATGGTAGCCTTGTAGAGTGGGGTCATAGCAGCCTTGCAGAGTGTGGTCATGGTAGCCTTGTAGAGTGGGGTCATGGCAGCCTTGCAGAGTGGGGTCAGAGAAGCCTTGCAGAGTGGGGTCATGGCAGCCTTGCAGAGTGGGGTCAGAGAAACCTTGCAGAGTGGGGTCATAGCAGCCTTGCAGGGTGGGGTCATGGCCAGGCTCTGCCACTATCAACAGCAACTCTGGAGAGGTTAGGGTTCAGTGACCAAGTTCACACGTTGCCGGCTCGGTGATTTCAACTAGCGACCTTTCGATTACTGGCCCAATGCTGTCACCGCTTGGCTACCTACTGGTTACTAGTCCAACACTCTAACCACTAGGTTAACTGCTGGTTACTGGCCCAATGCTCTCACCACTAGGCTACCTACTGGATACTGGCCCAATGCTCTCACCACTAGGCTACCTACTGGTTACTAGTCCAACACTCTAACCACTAGGTTAACTGCTTGTCAGGATCTGGCCAGGGTTGTTCCGGTTTTTGGTCACTAGATGCCCCCATTGTGCTTTTTGACCTTTTGTTTTCCCTTGATCCCCATTATTATTTGCACTTGTGCCACGTTTCCCCTGATTGTATTTAAACCCTTTGTTTTCCTCAGTCTTTGCTCTGTGTTTGTATGTTAGCACCCAGCCCTAGTATTCTGTGTACTCTTGTTGATCCCGGTGGATTCTCTTGTGGAATTCTGTTTTTTGTTCTTGTTTATTTATTTTTGAGTATCTTTTGAGGCTTTTTATGCTTTACCTTCCACCTTGTGGATTTACCTTTTTGTCTTGGAGGATTACCTTTGTTCTTGTGGAATTCCTTTTGAGGTTGTGGAGTTACATGTTTTCCTGAAGAACTTCACTTTTTTACTTCATTAAATACACTGTCTCAAGTACTGCTGTGTCTGCCTCATCTTCTGGGTTCTGCCGACTATTAGTGGCTCAGTTGGTTAAGTGACTGTTTCTCACTCCGGAGACCCGGGTTCGTAACCGGGTCCTGACAGAAACACAGAACCAAAAATGAACCCAGAGGCAGCCAGTTCCCAGGACCTTGTTGCCATGCTGTCCCACCACCAGGAGACTGTCCAACGCCACGAAGCTGCCCTGGTTCAGCAAGAGGCCTTAATGGCTAGACATTCTGATCTTCTGTCGGAGATGCTGACTTCCATAAAGCAGATATCTGATCGACTTACCCCGGCAACAGTTCCCGTCCCGGTACCTCAGATTCACGTACCCATGGCAGTTAACCCCCTGGCTGAACCTCGTCTTCCACCTCCCCAACGGTTCTCAGGTGATCCAAGTGCTTGTAAAGGGTTTCTCACCCAATGTTCTCTCTCCTTCGAGCTGCAACCCTTGTCGTTCCCCACCGACCGGTCTAAGATCGCATATATCATCACCCTGCTGTCGGAAAAAGCCCTGGCCTGGGCTACTGCTGTGTGGGATGCCCATAGTTCCTGCTGTGCCAGCTACTCTGTCTTTGCTGAGAAATTCAAACGAGTGTTTCAAGGCCCAAGCAGTGGTCCTGACTCAGCCAAACAGCTCCTGACTCTCCACCAAGGTCGGCGCAGCGTGACGGACTATGCCATCCAGTTCCGCACGGTGGCAGCAGCGAGTGGCTGGAACAACGAGGCGCTCACGGTGTGCTTTCTGAAAGTCCTTTCCGACACTATCCAAGATGAACTGGCCACTCGGGAACCACCGGACAATCTCGAGTCCCTGATCAAGTTGGCCTCACGCATTGACCAGCGTCTGAGAGAGAGAGAACTCAACCGTAGACCTCTAGCCCCTATCAGTCCCAGCTCCGAGTCCCCACCTTTATCCTCGCTGGCTCCACCGGAACCCATGCAGATTGGACGCATCTCCCAGGCTGAGAGAGACCGCCGGATGAGGGAGCGACGCTGTCTATATTGCGGCAAACCGGGCCATTTCCGTTCCACATGTCCCGGGCTCCAGGGAAACGCTCTGTCCCGTACAGACCTGGGGGAACTGTAACGGGAAACATAACCTCCTCCCATCCGTCCAACTCCCGTCTGCTCATTCCAGTCACCCTTTCCTGGGACAACCACAAGCTTCACCTTCAAGCCTTGGTAGACTCTGGAGCCGCAGGTAACTTCATGGATGGTGTCTGGGCGAAGGAGTTCCCTCTGAACCTCTAAGTGACCCCAGGGTTACTACATTGGATGGAAGCCCTTTGGGATCTGGACTTGTCACTCATGTCACTACCTCCTTGCGACTTTCAGTTTCACAACACCAGGAATTGATGAACTTTCATTTGATCTCCTGTTCCGAGTTCCCTCTCGTCCTTGGATACCCCTGGCTTCACAGCCATACCCCTCACATCGACTGGTCTGTGGGCACTATCAAGCAGTGGGGTCCTACGTGCCAAGCTACTTGTATTTTCCAGAATTCCCCGAGTTCTACTCCCGAGTCTTTAGAATCCATCGACCTGACCCGAGTTCCCGAGTGTTACCATGACCTCAAACTGGTATTTAGCAAACAGAGGGCCACCATGCTACCACCCCATAGACCTTATGATTGCCCCATCGAACTGTTTCCGGGCACTTGCCTCCCCAGGGGTCGGATCTTTTCCCTATCTCCACCCGAACGAGCTGCTATGGATACCTACATCAAGGACGCTCTGGAAGCAGGCCTCATGCGTCCATCCACCTCCCCGGCGGGAGCAGGGTTTTTCTTTGTGGCAAAGAAAGACGGTGGATTACGTCCTAGCATCGACTACCGGGGACTCAATGCCATAACCGTCCGTAACCGTTACCCGCTACCCCTTATGGCCACAGCCTTAAAGCTGCTCCAGGAAGCAGGTGTTTTCACTAAGCTTGACCTGCGGAACGCATACCATCTTGTGCGGATCAGACCTGGTGACGAGTGGATGACTGCTTTCAACACGCCTACTGGTCACTATGAATACTTGGTGATGCCCTTCGACCTGACCAACGCCCCAGCGGTGTTCCAAGCGCTCATAAACGATGTGCTTAGGGATATGCTTAACATATTTGTGTTCGTTTACTTGGATGACATCCTCATCTTTTCGAGCTCTCTTCAAGAACACACAAAGCATGTCAGACAAGTACTCAAACGCCTCCTAGACAGCCATCTGTACGTTAAGCCGGAAAAATGTGAATTCCATTCATCCCGAGTACAATTCCTGGGATTTGTAGTGGAACCCGGTCAAGTCCAAATGGACCCCAGGAAGGTAGTGGCGGTAGCGGATTGGCCCACCCCCAAATCCGTTAAGGAAGTTCAGCGTTTCCTGGGCTTCACAAACTTTTACCGCAAGTTCATCAAGAACTTCAGCTTGGTGGCAGCCCCTCTCTCAGCTTTAACCAAGGGTGGCAATGCAAGGTTTTTGTGGGGAAGAGAAGCTGAGACGGCCTTCCAAGGACTCAAGCAGCGCGTCCTCTCTGCTCCCATCCTGATACTACCGACTACGGATGAACCGTTTGTGGTGGAGGTAGACGCCTCAGAGGTTGGTGTTGGAGCTGTCCTGTCTCAGAGGGGTGAAGACAAGAAGCTTCATCCGTGCGCTTTCTTCTCACACCGGCTAACCCCGGCTGAGAGGAACTACGATGTGGGGGACCGTGAACTCCTAGCGGTTAAGATGGCATTGAAGGAATGGAGACACTGGCTCGAGGGGGCTTCTCACCCGTTTCAAGTGCTTACGGACCACAAAAATCTGGAGTATATCCAGCAGGCGAAGCGGTTGAACTCTAGACAAGCTAGATGGTCTCTTTTCTTCAATCGATTCCAGTTTATCCTCACCTATCGGCCCGGGTCGAAGAATCTCAAACCGGATGCCCTGTCCCGAGTCTACGCTCCTGCCATTCGAGATGACACGGACATGCCTGTCCTTCCTGCTGCTAAGATCGTGGCTCCTATCTCGTGGCAAGTTGAGGATACCGTGAGACGAGCTCAAGCTATCGAACCGGACCCGAAAGGAGGTCCTGCCAATCGGTTGTTTGTCCCCAAGGCAGTGAGGACTCAGGTCCTTCTGTGGGGGCACTCCTCTCGCCTCACCTGTCACCCGGGCGTAGGTCGCACCTTGGAGTTCATCCAGCGTAAGTTCTGGTGGCCTACCATAAGAGAAGACGTTGCCACTTTCATCAATGCCTGCCCCGTGTGCTGCCAGGGCAAATCTTCTCACCTCCGTCCTCAAGGACTCCTTCACCCTTTACCTGTTCCCCACAGACCCTGGTCCCATTTCTCGTTGGACTTTATGACTGGCCTTCCTCCATCCCATGGCAATACTACTATCCTAGTCATAATCGACAGGTTTTCAAAGGCGGCCAGGTTCGTCCCTCTGACTAAGTTACCTTCTGCCAAGGAAACGGCTGTGTTGGTAATTAATAATGTGTTCCGAGTCTTCGGCATTCCTCAAGATATGGTTTCTGACAGAGGTCCCCAATTCGCCTCTAGGTTTTGGAAGGCCTTCTGCCAACTCATGGGGGCTTCTGCCAGTCTATCTTCAGGGTACCATCCGGAGTCCAACGGCCAAACTGAGAGGATGAATCAAGAGCTGGAAACCACCCTCCGATGTATGACTCGTAACAACCCGTCCACATGGTCGTCCTTCATTGTTTGGGCCGAATACGCGCACAACACCTTGCGCTCCTCCTCCACTGGTATGTCCCCGCACGAGTGTCAGTTTGGCTATGCCCCTCCATTGTTCCCGGAACAGGAGGCAGAAGTCGGAGTGCCTTCAGCCTTGAAGTTCATCAGACGCTGTCGGCTTATGTGGAGGAAGACCTGTCTTAATCTTATGCGTTCCTCACAGAGGTACCAACAACAAGCCAACAGACGTCGCCGTCCCGGGCCTACCCTGCGCCCCGGCCAGAGAGTCTGGCTCTCCACAAGAGACTTACCACTACGGGTGGAGTCTCGCAAGCTGTCCCAAAAATACATCGGACCCTTTAAGGTTGCCAGGAGAGTTAACCCAGTTTCTTATCGCCTACACTTACCCAGATCCCTTAAGATTAATCCCACGTTTCACATTTCCTTATTAAAACCTGCTGTTTTTCTCCCCTTGTCCCGGCAGACAGACCTCCCCCTCCGCCTCGTGTCATTGGAGGCCAGCCGGCTTATACCGTCCATCGGATACTGGATTCCCGCCAGGTGCAGCGGTCCTGGCAGTATCTGGTGGACTGGGAAGGCTACGGTCCCGAGGAGCGCTCCTGGGTTCCTGCCAAAGACATACTGGACCCTGACCTCATTCGTCAGTTCAGGGCCCTCCACCCTGAGAGAGCTGGTAGGAACGTCAGGAGCCGTTCCTAGGGGGGGGATTCTGTCAGGATTTGGCCAGGGTTGTTCCGGTTTTTGGTCACTAGATGCCCCCATTGTGCTTTTTGACCTTTTGTTTTCCCTTGATCCCCATTATTATTTGCACCTGTGCCTCGTTTTCCCTGATTGTATTTAAACCCTTAGTTTTCCTCAGTTATTTGCTCTGTGTTTGTATGTTAGCACCCAGCCCTAGTATTCTGTTTACTCTTGTTGATCCCGGTGGACTCTCTTGTGGAATTCTGTTTTTTGTTCTTGTTTATTTATTTTTGAGTATCTTTTGAGGCTTTTTATGCTATACCTACCACCTTGTGGATTTACCTTTTTGTCTTGGAGGATTACCTTTGTTCTTGTGGAATTCCTTTTGAGGTTGTGGAGTTACATGTTTTCCTGAAGGACTTCACTTTTTTACTTCATTAAATACACTGTCTCAAGTACTGCTGTGTCTGCCTCATCTTCTGGGTTCTGCCGACTATTAGTGGCTCAGTTGGTTAAGTGACTGTTTCTCACTCCGGAGACCCGGGTTCGTAACCGGGTCCTGACACTGCTGGTTACTGGCCCAATGCTCTCACCACTAGGCTACCTACTGGTTACTAGTCCAACACTCTAACCACTAGACAACCTACTGGTTACTAGTCCCAACTCTCTCACAACTAGACTACCTGCTGGATAACTAGTCCAACACTCTAACCACTAGACTACCTACTGGTTACTGGGCTAACACTCTAACCACTAGACTACCTGCTGGTTACTAGTCCAACACTCTAACCACTAGACTACCTGCTGGTTACTAGTCCAACACTCTAACCACTAGACTTCCTGCTGGTTACTAGTCCAACACTCTAACCACTAGTCTACTTGCTGGTTACTAGTCCCAACTCTCTCACCACTAGACTACCTGCTGGTTACTAGTCCCAACTCTCTCACCACTAGACTACCTGCTGGTTACTAGTCCAACACGCTAACCACTAGGCTACCTGCTGGTTACTGGCCCAACACACTAACCAATAGTCTACCTGCAGGTTACTGGCCCAACACGCTAACCACTAGACTACCTGCAGGTTACTGGCCCAACACTCTAACCACTAGACTAGCTACTGGTTACTGGACTAACACTCTAACCACTAGACTACCTACTGGTTACTGGGCTAACACTCTAACCACTAGACTACCTACTGGTTACTAGTCCAACACTCTGACCACTAGACTACCTGCTGGTTACTATTCCAACACTCTGACCACTAGACTACCTACTGGTTACTGGGCTAACACTCTAACCACTAGACTACCTACTGGTTACTAGTCCAACACTCTGACCTCTAGACTACCTGCTGGTTACTAGTCCCAACTCTCTCACAACTAGACTACCTGCTGGTTACTAGTCCAACACTCTAACCACTAGACTACCTACTGGTTACTGGGCTAACACTCTAACCACTAGACTACCTGCTGGTTACTAGTCCAACACTCTGACCTCTAGACTACCTGCTGGTTACTAGTCCCAACTCTCTCACCACTAGACCACCTACTGGTTTCTAGTCCCAACTCTCTCACCACTAGACTACCTGCTGGTTACTAGTCCAACACTCTAACCACTATACTACCTGCTGGTTACTAGTCCAACACTCTAACCACTAGACTTCCTGCTGGTTACTAGTCCAACACTCTAACCACTAGTCTACTTGCTGGTTACTAGTCCCAACTCTCTCACCACTAGACTACCTGCTGGTTACTAGTCCCAACTCTCTCACCACTAGACTACCTGCTGGTTACTGAGCCAACACTCTAACCACTAGTCTACCTGCTGGTTACTGGCCCAACACTCTAACCACTAGTCTACCTGCTGGTTACTGGCCCAAAACTCTGACCACTCTAACCCCCTCACACCTGACTCCTCCCTCCCCCTCACACCTGACTCCTCCCTCCCCCTCGCACCTGATACTTCCCTCCCCCTCACACCTGACTCCTCCCTCCCCCTCGCACCTGACACCTCCCCCCCCTCACACCTGACTCGTCCCTCCCCCTCACACCTGACTCGTCCCTCCCCTCACACCTGACTCGTCCCTCCCCCTCACACCTGACACCTCCCTCCCCCTCACACCTGACTCCTCCCTCCCCTCACACCTGACTCCTCCCTCCCCCTCCCCCTCACAACTGACTCGTCCCTCCCCTCACACCTGACTTATCCCTCCCCCTCACACCTGACACCTCCCTCTCCCTCACACCTGACTCCTCCCTCCCCTCACACCTGACTCCTCCCTCCCCTCACACCTGACTCCTCCCTCCCCCTCCCCCTCACACCTGACTCCTCCCTCCCCCTCACACCTGACTCCTCCCTCCCCCTCACCTCCCTCCCCCCCTCCCCTCACACCTGACACCTCCCACCCCCTCACACCTGACTCCTCCCTCCCCCTCCCCTCCCACCTGACTCCTCCCTCCCCCTCACACCTGACTCCTCCCTCCCCCTCACACCTGACTCCTCCCTCCCCCTCACACCTGACTCCTCCCTCCCCCTCCCCTCACACCTGACTCCTCCCTCCCCCTCACACCTGACTCCTCCCTCCCCCTCACACCTCCCTCCCCCTCCCCTCACACCTGACTCCTCCCTCCCCCTCACACCTGACTCCTCCCTCCCCCATCCCACCTGACTCCTCATTCCTCCTCCCTATTATAAATACTGAGGCCTAAATATCAGCATGAAACCAACACATACAGATCAATATTCATTTGAACATCCAACTACTGTATTTTTACTGTTTCAAAACACAGGCATCTTTCAATAGTGCATAACTCTCTTGTTGACCTAAACGTTGACGGAGAGAAATTTCCCTGGTTACAACACGCTCTCGTTTGACGTTGCTCTGTGTCAGATATGCATTCTGAAGTGCTGTTGTTATTGTACACTGTCTCAGATGTGAGAACAACAAAGAGAGCTCTAGCTAGGTGTCACGGTAGACATGGCTTTTGGTCGCCCCCAGGGAGAGGGAGAGGGAGAGGGAGAGAGAGAGAGAGAGAGAGAGAGAGAGAGAGAGAGAGAGAGAGAGAGAGAGAGAGAGAGAGAGGGAGAGAGAGAGAGAGAGAGAGAGAGAGGAGGGGGGGAGAAAACAACCTCCTAGCCCCAGCCCTCCTTTTGTAGGAAGTGGTGGTGATGGTATGTCAGATGTTTAGAATGCATGGGGCATTGTCTGCCAGGATGTTGGATGGGGCTGGCAGCAAAAGGTGACTAATGTGTTGGGATGTGAAGTTGATCTATTCATTCTCTTCCTGGGCAGCAACTGCTCTATCAACACAGGCAGAAATTACACAGAGAGGGAGAGAGACAGCTAGGGAGATATAGAGAGGAGGGGGAGGGAGAGAGAGAACTAGGGAGAGATCGAGAGGAGGGGGAGGGAGAGAGACAGTTAGGGAGAGATAGAGAGGAGGGGGAGGGAGAGAGACAGTTAGGGAGAGATAGAGAGGAGGGGGAGGGAGAGAGACAGTTAGGGAGAGATAGAGAGGAGGTGGAGGGGAGAGGAGAGAGAGAACTAGGGAGAGATAGAGAGGAGGGGGGAGAGATACAGTTAGGGAGAGATAGAGAGGAGGGGAGGAAGAGAGACAGCTAGGGAGATAGAGAGGCAGGAGGGAGAGAGACAGTTAGGGAGAGATAGAGAGGAGGTGGAGGGAGAGAGACAGTTAGGGAGAGATAGAGAGGAGGGGGATGGAGAGAGACAGCTAGGGAGAGATAGAGAGGAGTTGGAGGGAGAGAGACAGTTAGGGAGAGATAGAGAGGAGGGGGAGGGAGAGAGACAGTTAGGGAGAGATAGAGAGGAGGGGGAGACAGCTAGGGAGAGATAGAGAGGAGGGGGAGGGAGAGAAACAGCTGGGGAGAGATAGAGAGGAGGGGGATGGAGATAGAGAACTAGGGAGAGAGAGAGGAGGGGGAGAGAGACAGTTTGTGAGAGATAGAGAGGAGGGGAGGGAGAGAGACAGCTAGGGAGAGATGGAGAGAGACAGTTAGGGAAAGATAGAGAGGAGGGGGACAGACAGCTAGGGAGAGATAGAGAGTAGGGGGAGGGAGAGAGACAGTTAGGGAGAGATAGAGAGGAGGGGGAGGGAGAGAGACAGTTAGGGAGAGATAGAGAGGAGGGGGAGACAGCTAGGGAGAGATAGAGAGGAGGGGGAGGGAGAGAAACAGCTAGGGAGAGATAGAGAGGAGGGGGGGAGAGAGACAGTTTGTGAGAGATAGAGAGGAGAGGGGAGGGAGAGAGACAGTTAGGGGGGAAAGACAGAGAGGAGAGGGAGGGAGAGACAGCTAGGGAGAGATAGAGAGTAGGGGGAGGGAGAGAGACAGCTAGGAAGAGATAGAGAAGAGGGGGAGAGACAGCTAGGGAGAGATTTAGAGGAGGAGGGACAGCTTGGAAGAGATAGAGAGGAGGGGGAAGAGACAGCTAGGAAGAGATAGAGAGGAGGGGTAGAGACAGCTAGGAAGAGATAGAGAGGAGGGGTAGAGAGACAGCTAGGAAGAGATAGAAGAGGGGGGGAGACAGGGAGAGATAGAGAGGGACAGCTAGGAAGAGATAGAGAAGAGGGGGAGAGACAGCTAGGGAGAGATAGAGAGGAGGGGGAGGGGATCAAACATCTAGGGAGAGATAGAGAGGAGAGGGAGGGGGAGAGAGAACCAGGGAGAATAGGAGAGAGGGGAAGGAGAGAGAGAGAGATAGAGAGAGAGAGAGAGAGAGAGAGAGAGAGAGAGAGAGAGAGAGAGAGAGAGAGAGAGAGAGAGAGAGAGAGAGAGAGATTTAGAGGAGGAGAGACAGCTAGGGAGAAATAGAGAGGAGGGGAGGGGGAGAAACACCTAGGGAGAGATAGAGAGGAGGGGGAGGGGGAGAGACAACCAGGGAGAATAGGAGAGGAGGGGGAGGGGGAGAGAGCGAGAGAGAGAGAGGAGAGGGAGAGACAGCTAGGGAGAGATAGAGGGGAGAGACAGCTATGGAGAGATAGAGAGGACGGGAGGGGAGGGGAGAGAGAGAACTAGGGAGAATAGGAGAGGAGGGGGTGAGAGGGAGAGGGAGGGAGAGACAGCTAGGGAGAGATAGAGAGACAGCTAGGGAGAGATCAAATCAAATCAAAGTTTATTTGTCACGTGCGCCGAATAAAACAGGTGTCGTAGACCTTACAGTGAAATGCTTACTTACAGGCTCTAACCAATAGTGCGTCTGAGAAAAAAAGTGTGTGTGTGTGTGTGTGTGTGTGTGTGTGTAGGTAAGTAAAGAAATAAAACAACAGTAAAAATACATTTGAAAAAAGAGTAGCAAGGCTCTATACAGCCACCTGTTAGTAGCAAGACTCTATACAGACACCGGTTAGTCAGGCTGATTGAGGTACTATGTACATGTGGGTCTCTGACCTCCTCCCTATTGGCTGTCTCGTCGTTGTCGGTGATAAGGCTGTTGTGTCGTTAGCAAACTTAATGCTGGTGTTGGAGTCGTGCCTGGCCATGCAGTCGTGGGTGAACAGGGAGTACAGGAGGGGACTGAGCACGCACCCATGGGGAGCTCCAGTGTTGAGGATCAGCGTGCCAGATGTGTTGCTATTTACCCTCACCACCTGGGGGACGGCCTGTCAGGAAGTCCAGGATCCAGTTGTAGAGGGAGGGTTATGGTCCCAGGGTCCTTAGCTTAGTGATGAGCTTTGAGGGCACTATTGTGTTGAACACTGAGCTGTAGTCAATGAACAGGTGGGAAAGAGCAGTGTGGAGTGCAATATAGATTGCGTCATTTGTGGATCTGTTGGGGCGGTATGCGAGTTGGAGTGGGTCCAGGGTTTCTGGGATAATGGTATTGATGTGAGCCATTACCAACCTTTCAAAGCACTTCATGGCTACGGACGTGAGTGCTACGGGTCTGTAGTTATTTAGGCAGGTTGCCTTTGTGTTCTTGGTCTGCTTGAAGCATGTTGGTATTACAGACTCAATCAGGGACATGTTGAAAATGTCAGTGAAGACACCTGCCAGTTGGTCAGTACATGCCCGGAGCACACGTCCTGGTAATCCGTCTGGCCCCGCAGCCTTGTGTATGTTGACCTGTTTTAAAGGTCTTACTCATGTCGGCTACGGACAACGTGATCACACAGTCGTCCGGAACAGCTGATGCTCTCATGCATGCCTCAGTGTAGCTTGCCTCGAAGCGAGCATAGAAGTGATTTAGCTCGTCTGGTAGGCTCGTGTCACTGGGCAGCTCACGGCTGGTCTTCCCTTTGTAGTCTGTAATAGTTTGCAAGCCCTGCCACATTCAACGAGCGTCGGTCCTGGTGTAGTACGATTCAATCTTAGCCCTGTATTGATGCTTTGCCTGTTTGATGGTTCATCGCAGGGCATAGCAGTATTTCTTGTAAGCACTTTGAAAGTGGCAGCTCTACCCTTTAGCTCAGTGCGAATGTTGCCTGTAGTCCATGGCTTCTGGTTGGGGTATGTACGTACAGTCACTGTGGGGACAACTTCCTCAATGCACATATTGATAAAGCCAGTGACTGATGTATTCCTCAATGTCCTCGGAAGAATCCCGGAACATATTCCAGTCTGTGATAGCAAAACAGTCCTGTAGTTTAGCATCTGCTTCATCTGATTATTTTTTTATAGACCGAGTCACTGGTGCTTCCTGCTTTAATATTAGCTTGTAAGCAGGAATCAGGAGGATAGAGTTTAGGTCGGATTTACCAAATGGAGGGAGAGCTTTCCGTAGGAAAGATTATAGTTTGATTACATTTTAGGGTATCTGAGGAGTAAATAAAAACGTATTTTGACTTGTTGAAACAAAGTTTATGGGTAGATTTTCAGATTCCTTTTTCCGCATGTTGAACGAATGGATTACTCAAATCGATGGCGCCAACTAAACTGACTTTTTGGGATATAAAGAAGGATTTTATCTAGCAAAACGACACAACATGTTATAGCTGGGACCCTTTGGATGACAAATCAGAGGAAGATTTTCAAAAAGTAGGTGTGTAGCTCAGTTGGTAGAGCATGGCGCTTGTAACGCCAGGGTAGTGGGTTCGATCCCCGGGACCACCCATGCGTAGAATGTATGCACACATGACTGTAAGTCGCTTTGGATAAAAGCGTCTGCTAAATGGCATATATATATATATAATCGCTATTTATGAATGTATGAATCCTGTGCCGGGTGGGTGAATATTTAGATGTGGGGCGCTGACCTCAACCAATCAGATGGCAGGTTTTTTCTGTAATAGATACTGTAAATCGGACAGTGCAGTTAGATCTTTAATCTTTCAACAGATATGAGACACACTGTTTGATATCCATGATTTGTATGATTATTTATTTGAATTTGCACGCCCTCCAGTTTCTCCTGTTAGCGGGACGCTTAAGGGCTTGTAAGCACATGGCACATATGACAAATAACATTTGATTTCATTTGAGAAGGATGGGAGGGGAGGAGGGCAGAGAGAGAGAGACGGTGAAGGAGAGAGGGGACAAGGGGGATCACCAAGGAGGATGGGGGGCAATGCTCCCTGGATTTGTAAGTGCGTTTGCCATTGTTGAGTGTAATGCTGTGTGTGTGTGAGGGTCTGTATGCGTGTGAGTATGTGTGCTGAGCCAGCCGCCACCTGGGGGGTTGGGTATGTCACGGAAAAATCACTTTCTGTCTTATTTTAGTGGAGGTAAAACACAGCCTCAAATCCTCCTCCTCCCTCCTTCCTCCCTCCCACCCTCCTTCCCTTCTTCCTTCCGTTCCTCCCTCTTCCTTCCCTCCCTCCTTCCTCCTTCCCTCCCTCCTTCCTCCTTCCACTTCTCCCTCCTCCTTCTTCCTTCCCTTCCTCCCTCCTTCCCTCCTTCCTCCTTCCCTACAACCTTCCTCCTTCCCCCTCCCCCATTCCTCCTTCCCCCTCCCTCCTCCTTCCTCCTTCCCCCTCCTTCCTCCTTCCCTCCCTCCCTCCTCTTTCCCCTTCTCCCTCCTCCTTCCTTGTTCCCCCTCCCCCTCCCCCATTCCTTGTTCCCCCTCCCCCATTCCTCCCTCCCTTCTTCCTATATATATATATATATATATATATATATATATATATATATATATATATATATATGCCATTTAGCAGACGCTAGCACTTTATTGCACTGATTGTAATCTTGGTTAACCCAGAACTAAAGTCTTGCGTAATTGGTCAGCTGCTCGATTAAGTTCTGGGTCCATATACATGTTCAGGAATGCTAGAACGAGGAGCGGACCCGGAAAGAGGCGCTCCACCCCCTCTTTCTTTGCAAGTTACAGGCAGAACGTCTTCTCCTCTTCCAAAAATTCAAAAGATGCTCCCCACACACCTCCAAAATCGTAATTTGTCAAAAAATAAACATTGATAACAAAAAAACGAAAACAAAGATAATTGGAACTACTTCTGCTCATTATCCCACGCATCCAGATCACTGCTGACATTCTATGGTACCAGTTGTATTGACGTAGATTCGTCTACAAGAGATGACATTGATTGTAAATGGCTCTGGATGAGAACATCTGCTAAACTGACACGATTTTAGATGCAAAATGTTAAACGTGTGTCTTCAATCTCAAAATCTCAATACAAGGTGATTACCTCTTACTATGTTGTTTATCCTAAATGAGTCTTCAATCTCGCCCCAATAATCAACCTTTCACCTGTCTGGTCAGTGGCTGTGAGACAGAAGATCGCATGAAAGACATTGTGAATGGACATTCATATGGACATGGTACTTGATTCATATGGACATGGTTCTTGATTCATATGGACATGGTTCTTGATTCATATGGACATGGTTCTTTATTCATATAGATACGGATCTTGATTCATATGGACATGGTTCTTCATTCATATGGAAATGGTTCTTGATTCATATGGACATGGTTCTTGATTCTTATGGACATGGTTCTTGATTCATATGGACATGGTTCTTGACTCTTATGGACATGGCTCTTGATTCATATGGACATGGTTCTTGATTCATATGGACATGGTTCTTTATTCATATAGATACGGATCTTGATTCATATGGACATGGTTCTTCATTCATATGGAAATGGTTCTTGATTCATATGGACATGGTTCTTGATTCTTATGGACATGGTTCTTGATTCATATGGACATGGTTCTTCATTCATACGGACATGGTTCTTGATTCATATGGACATGGTTCTTGATTCTTATGGACATGGTTCTTGATTCATATGGACATGGTTCTTGATTCATATGGACATGGTTCTTCATTCATACAGGACATGGTTAAAATGGACATGGTTCTTGATTCATATGGACATGGTTCTTAATTCTTATGGACATGGCTCTTGATTCATATGGACATGGTTCTTCTGCTGTAGACTGGCGGGCTGCTGTAAACTGGTGGGCTGCTGTGGACTGGCGGGCTGCTGTAGACTGGCCAGGGTCACGGCCAGGGTCCCACTTAACTTAGGGTTAAGTGCCTTGCTCAAGGGCACTTCGACAGATGTTTCACCTTGTCGGCTCAGGTATTCGAACTAGCAACCTTTCGGTTACTGGCCGAACACTCTAACCGTGTGTGTGTGTGTGTGTGTGTGTGTGTGTGTGTGTGTGTGTGTGTGTGTGTGTGTGTGTGTGTGTGTGTGTGTGTGTGTGTGTGTGTGTGTGTGTGTGTGTGTGTGTGTGTGTGTGTGTGTGTGTGTGTTGATAATACAGGGTTTATTGGTTGGTTCTGATACACCTGTGTCTTCTTCTTCTTGTAGATTGTAGACGTGTAAAATAACAATCAACTGGAAACATTTAACAAAACATTTAACAAAACAAACGTGATTTAATCGACCTTCCTGTCACAAAGAAAGAGTCGGCCTATCAAACAAACCTTGGATCGACTGAAGGGAAGAGGCTGATTGGGTAAAAAAAAAAGACCTTATGATCTGATCGATGTGTCGTATGAGTTCATCGTGTTTCCATTGAGGCACATTGACGAATACAGAAAAGAGCAGACAAAACTGTTTCAATTTACTGCAACTAGTCTATTCATTAAAAAACAAAGGGGAGGCAGTCAGGAATACATCTATAGGTTATGGTGATGAATAATGGATTCTATAGGCTATGGTAATTAATAATTGAGTCTATGGGTTATGGTAATTAATAATGGAGTCTATAGGTTATGGTAATTCATAATGGAGTATACAGGTTATGGTAATTAATAATGGAGTCTACAGGTTATGGTAATTAATAATGGAATCTACAGGTTCTGGTAATTAATAATGGAGTCTATAGGTTATGGTGATGAATAATGGAGTCTATATGTTATGGTAATTAATAATGGAGTCTACAGGTTATGGTAATTAATAATGGAGTCTACAGGTTATGGTGATGAATAATGGAGTCTATAGGTTATGGTAATGAATAATGGAGCCTATAGGTTATGGTAATGAATAATGGAGTCTATAGGTTAAGGTAATTAAACATGGAGTCTGCAGGTTATGGTGATGAATAATGGAGTCTATAGGTTATGGTAATTAATAATGGATTCTATAGGCTATGGTAATTAATAATGGAGTCTATAGGTTATGGTGATGAATAATGGAGTCTATAGGTTATGGTAATTAATAATGGAGTCTACAGGTTATGGTAATTAATAATGGAGTCTATAGGTTATGGTAATTAATAATGGAGTCTACAGGTTATGGTAATGAATAATGGAGTCTACAGGTTATGGTGATGAATAATGGAGTCTATATGTTATGGTAATTAATAATGGAGTCTACAGGTTATGGTAATTAATAATGGAGTCTACAGGTTATGGTGATTAATAATGGAGTCTATAGGTTATGGTAATGAATAATGGAGTCTATAGGTTATGGTAATGAATAATGGAGTCTGTAGGTTATGGTAATGAAAATGGAGTCTGCAGGTTATGGTGATGAATAATGGAGTCTATAGGTTATGGTAATGAATAATGGAGTCTGTAGGTAATTATGGTTATGGTGATGAATAATGGAGTCTATAGGTTATGGTAATGAATAATGGAGCCTATAGGTTATGGTAATGAATAATGGAGTCTATAGGTTAAGGTAATTAAACATGGAGTCTGCAGGTTATGGTGATGAATAATGGAGTCTATAGGTAATGGTAATTAATAATGGAGTCTACGTGTTATATTAATTAATAATGGAGTCTACAGGTTATGGTAATTAATAATTGAGTCTACAGGTTATGGTAATTAATAATGGAGTCTGTTAGGTTAGTCTGGTTATGGTGATGAATAATGTAGTCTGTAGGTTATGGTAATGAAAATGGAGTCTACAGGTTATGGTGATGAATAATGGAGTCTATAGGTTATGGTAATTAATAATGGAGTCTACAGGTTATGGTAATTAATAATGGAGTCTATAGGTTATGGTAATTAATAATGGAGCCTATAGGTTATGGTAATTAATAATGGAGTCTACAGGTTATGGTAGTTAATAATGGAGTCTACGGGTTATGTTAATTAATAATGGAGTCTACAGGTTATGGTAATTAATAATGGAGTCTATAGGTTATGGTAATGAATAATGGAGTCTGTAGGTTTTGGTAATGAATAATGGAGTCTGTAGGTTATGGTAATGAATAATGGAGTCTATAGGTTATGGTGATGAATAATGGAGTCTATAGGTTATGGTAATGAATAATGGAGTCTATAGGTTATGGTAATGAATAATGGAGTCTATAGGTTATGGTGATAACCGAGTCTATAGGTTATGGTGATGAATAATGGAGTCTGTAGGTTATGGTAATGAATAATGGAGTCTGTAGGTTATGGTAATTAATAATGGAGTCTACAGGTTATTGTGATTAATAATGGAGTCTATATGTTATGGTAATGAATAATGGAGTCTACAGGTTATTGTGATGAATAATGGAGTCTATATGTTATGGTAATTAATAATGTAGTCTATAGTTTATTGTAATGGCTTTCTTCCTCTTCTGAGGAGGAGTAGGAAGGACCGGACCAACATGCAGCGTTGTGTTCGTAATTTTATTTATAACAATTTATAACAATTTAGACTATTGGTTTTGGTGATGAATAACGGAGTCTATAGGTTTTGGGGTTGAATAATGGAGTCTATAGGTTATGGTAATGAATAATGGAGTCTATAGGTTTTGGTAATGAATAATGGAGTCTATAGGTTTTGGTGATGAATAATGGAGTCTATAGGTTTTGGTAATGAATAATGGAGTCTATAGGTTTTGGTGATGAATAATGGAGTCTATAGGTTATGGTGATGAATAATGGAGTCTATAGGTTTTGGTGATGAATAATGGAGTCTATAGGTTTTGGGGTTGAATAATGAAGTCAAAAAGTTTTGTCCCAATTTGTCCTTCTGAAACATGAAATGGTGTAAAATAAAATAATTAAATACTCAAAACGGGATAAAATAAAAATGTGTATAATACATCAGCAAATATAATGGCATTTGAAAATACTACACCGCAACACATTTTTATGTACCTGTGGTGGCAGGGTAGCCTAGTGGTTAGAGTGTAGAGGCGGCGGGGTAGCCTAGTGGTTAGAGTGTAGGGACGGTAGGTAGCCTAGTGGTTAGAGTGTAGAGGCGGCAGGTAGCCTAGTGGTTAGAGTGTAGAGGCGGCAGGTAGCCTAGTGGTTAGAGTGTAGAGGCAGCAGGGTAGCCTAGTGGTTAGAGTGTAGGGACGGTAGGTAGCCTAGTGGTTAGAGTGTAGAGGCGGAAGGGTAGCCTAGTGGTTAGAGTGTAGGGACGGTAGGTAGCCTAGTGGTTAGAGTGTAGAGGCGGAAGGGTAGCCTAGTGGTTAGAGTGTAGGGACGGTAGGTAGCCTAGTGGTTAGAGTGTAGAGGCAGCAGGGTAGCCTAGTGGTTAGAGTGTAGGGACGGTAGGTAGCCTAGTGGTTAGAGTGTAGAGGCGGAAGGGTAGCCTAGTGGTTAGAGTGTAGGGACGGTAGGTAGCCTAGTGGTTAGAGTGTAGAGGCGGAAGGGTAGCCTAGTGGTTAGAGTGTAGAGGCGGTAGGTAGCCTAGTGGTTAGAGTGTAGAGGTGGCAGGGTAGCCTAGTGGTTAGAGTGTAGAGGCGGCAGGGTAGCCTAGTGGTTAGAGTGTAGAGGCGGCAGGTAGCCTAGTGGTTAGAGTGTGGAGGCGGCAGGGTAGCCTAGTGGTTAGAGTGTAGGGACGGTAGGTAGCCTAGTGGTTAGAGTGTAGAGGTGGCAGGTAGCCTAGTGGTTAGAGTGTAGAGGCGGCAGGTAGCCTAGTGGTTAGAGTGTAGAGGCGGCAGGGTAGCCTAGTGGTTAGAGTGTAGAGGCGGAAGGGTAGCCTAGTGGTTAGAGTGTAGGGACGGTAGGTAGCCTAGTGGTTAGAGTGTAGAGGCGGCAGGTAGCCTAGTGGTTAGAGTGTAGAGGCGGTAGGTAGCCTAGTGGTTAGAGTGTAGAGGTGGCAGGGTAGCCTAGTGGTTAGAGTGTAGAGGCGGCAGGGTAGCCTAGTGGTTAGAGTGTAGAGGCGGCAGGTAGCCTAGTGGTTAGAGTGTAGAGGTGGCAGGTAGCCTAGTGGTTAGAGTGTAGGGCGGCAGGTAGCCTAGTGGTTAGAGTGTAGGCGGCAGGTAGCCTAGTGGTTAGAGTGTAGGGCAGCAGGGTAGCCTAGTGGTTAGAGTGTAGGGACGGTAGGTAGCCTAGTGGTTAGAGTGTAGAGGCGGAAGGGTAGCCTAGTGGTTAGAGTGTAGGGACGGTAGGTAGCCTAGTGGTTAGAGTGTAGAGGCGGAAGGGTAGCCTAGTGGTTAGAGTGTAGGGACGGTAGGTAGCCTAGTGGTTAGAGTGTAGGCAGCAGGGTAGCCTAGTGGTTAGAGTGTAGGGACGGTAGGTAGCCTAGTGGTTAGAGTGTGGTAGCCTAGTGGTTAGAGTGTAGGGACGGTAGGTAGCCTAGTGGTTAGAGTGTAGAGGCGGAAGGGTAGCCTAGTGGTTAGAGTGTAGAGGCGGTAGGTAGCCTAGTGGTTAGAGTGTAGAGGTGGCAGGGTAGCCTAGTGGTTAGAGTGTAGGGACGGCAGGTAGTCTAGTGGTTAGAGTGTAGAGGCGGCAGGTAGCCTAGTGGTTAGAGTGTAGAGGCAGCAGGGTAGCCTAGTGGTTAGAGTGTAGAGGCAGCAGGGTAGCCTAGTGGTTAGAGTGTAGCAGGTAGTCTAGTGGTTAGAGTTACGGCAGGTAGTCTAGTGGTTAGAGTGTAGAGGCGGCAGGTAGCCTAGTGGTTAGACATAGGCGGCAGGTAGTGGTTAGAGTGTAGAGGTGGCAGGGTAGCCTAGTGGTTAGAGTGTAGGCGGCAGGGTAGCCTAGTGGTTGTGTAGAGGCAGCAGGGTAGCCTCGTGGTTAGAGTGTAGAGGCGGCAGGTAGCCTAGTGGTTAGAGTGTAGGGACGGCAGATAGACTAGTGGTTAGAGTGTAGGGGCGGCAGGTAGCCTAGTGGTTAGAGTGTAGGGACGGCAGGTAGCCTAGTGGTTAGAGTGTAGAGGCGGCAGGTAGCCTAGTGGTTAGAGTGTAGAGGCGGTAGGTAGCCTAGTGGTTAGAGTGTAGAGGTGGCAGGGTAGCCTAGTGGTTAGAGTGTAGAGGCGGCAGGGTAGCCTAGTGGTTAGAGTGTAGAGGCGGCAGGTAGCCTAGTGGTTAGAGTGTAGAGGCGGCAGGTAGCCTAGTGGTTAGAGTGTAGAGGCGGCAGGGTAGCCTAGTGGTTAGAGTGCAGGGACGGTAGGTAGCCTAGTGGTTAGACTGTAGGGACGGTAGGTAGCCTAGTGGTTAGAGTGTAGGGGCGGCAGGTAGCCTAGTGGTTAGAGTGTAGGGACGGTAGGTAGCCTAGTGGTTAGAGTGTAGGGACGGTAGGTAGCCTAGTGGTTAGAGTGTAGGGGCGGCAGGTAGCCTAGTGGTTAGAGTGTAGGGACGGTAGGTAGCCTAGTGGTTAGAGTGTAGAGGCGGAAGGGTAGCCTAGTGGTTAGAGTGTAGGGACGGTAGGTAGCCTAGTGGTTAGAGTGTAGAGGCGGAAGGGTAGCCTAGTGGTTAGAGTGTAGGGACGGTAGGTAGCCTAGTGGTTAGAGTGTAGAGGCGGAAGGGTAGCCTAGTGGTTAGAGTGTAGGGACGGCAGGTAGACTAGTGGTTAGAGTGTAGGGGAGGCAGGTAGCCTAGTGGTTAGAGTGTAGAGGCGGCAGGTAGCCTAGTGGTTAGAGTGTAGAGGCGGCAGGTAGCCTAGTGGTTAGAGTGTAGAGGCGGAAGGTAGCCTAGTGGTTAGAGTGTAGGGACGGCAGGTAGCCTAGTGGTTAGAGTGTAGGGGTGGCAGGGTAGCCTAGTGGTTAGAGTGTAGAGGCGGCAGGTAGCCTAGTGGTTAGAGTGTAGGGACGGCAGGTAGACTAGTGGTTAGAGTGTAGGGGAGGCAGGTATCCTAGTGGTTAGAGTGTAGGGACGGCAGGTAGCCTAGTGGTTAGAGTGTAGAGGCGGCAGGTAGCCTAGTGGTTAGAGTGTAGGGACGGCAGGTAGACTAGTGGTTAGAGTGTAGGGGCGGCAGGTAGCCTAGTGGTTAGAGTGTAGGGATGCAGGTAGCCTAGTGGTTAGAGTGTAGAGGCGGCAGGTAGCCTAGTGGTTAGGTGTAGAGGCGGCAGGTAGCCTAGTGGTTAGAGTGAGGCGGTAGGTAGCCTAGTGGTTGAGTGTAGAGGTGGCAGGGTAGCCTAGTGGTTAGAGTGTAGAGGCGGCAGGTAGCCTAGTGGTTAGAGTGTAGGCGGCAGGTAGCCTAGTGGTTAGAGTGTAGAGGTGGCAGGTAGCCTAGTGGTTAGAGTGTAGAGGCGGCAGGGTAGCCTAGTGGTTAGAGTGTAGAGGTGGCAGGTAGCCTAGTGGTTAGAGTGTAGGCGGAAGGGTAGCCTAGTGGTTAGAGTGTAGAGGTGGCAGGGTAGCCTAGTGGTTAGAGTGTAGAGGCGGCAGGTAGCCTAGTGGTTAGAGTGTAGAGGCGGTATGTAGCCTAGTGGTTAGAGTGTAGGGACGGCAGGTAGTCTAGTGGTTAGAGTGTTGAGGCGGCAGGTAGCCTAGTGGTTAGAGTGTTGAGGCGGCAGGTAGCCTAGTGGTTAGAGTGTAGAGGCGGCAGGTAGCCTAGTGGTTAGAGTGTAGAGGCGGCAGGTAGCCTAGTGGTTAGAGTGTAGAGGCGGCAGGGTAGCCTAGTGGTTAGAGTGTAGAGGCGGAAGGGTAGCCTAGTGGTTAGAATGTAGGGGCGGCGGGGTAGCCTAGTGGTTAGAGCGTAGGGACGGCAGGTAGCCTAGTGGTTAGAGTGTAGAGGCGGCAGGGTAGCCTAGCCTAGTACCCGATCCTCGACTTCGGCGATGTCATCTACAAAATTGCTTCTAACACTCTACTCAGCAAACTGGATGCAGTTTATCACCTTATTCCACCCACCACTGCGACCTGTATGCTCTAGTCGGCTGGCCCTCGCTACATATTCATCGCCAGACCCACTGGCTCCAGGTCATCTACAAGTCCATGCTAGGTAAATTTCCGCCTTATCTCAGTTCACTGCTCACGATGGCAACACCCATCCGTAGCACGTGCTCCAGCAGGTGTATCTCACTGATCATCCCTAAAGCCAACACCTCATTTGGCCGCCTTTCGTTCCAGTTCTCTGCTCCCTGTGACTGGAATGAATTGCAAAAATCGCTGAAGTCGAAGACTTTTATCTCCCTCACCAACTTCAAACATCTGCTATCTGAGCAGCTAACCGATCGCTGCAGCTGTACATAGTCTATCGGTAAATAGCCCACCCATTTTTACCTACCTCATCCCCATACTGTTTTTATTTATTTTATTTTATGCTCTTTTGCACACCAATATCTCTACCTGTACATGACCATCTGATCATTTATCACTCCAGTGTCAATCTGCAAAATTGTAATTATTCGCCTACCTCCTCATGCCTTTTGCACACAATGTATATAGACTCTCCTTTTTTCTACTGTATTATTTACTTGTTAATTGTTTACTCCATGTGTAACTCTGTGTTGTCTGTTCACACTGCTATGCTTTATCTTGTTCTCTACTAGCCTACCTGGTTAAATAAAGGTGAAAGAAAAAAAGAAAAAATGTAATGTCTTCATACTAATGTCTTCATACTGTAGTATAAGGTAATGTCTTCCTACTGTAGTATAAGGTAATGTCTTCCTACTGTAGTATAAGGTAATGTCTTCCTACTGTAGTATAAGGTAATGTCTTCATACTGTAGTATAAGGTAATGTCTTCCTACTGTAGTATAAGGTAATGTCTTCCTACTGTAGTATAAGGTAATGTCTTCATACTAATGTCTTCATACTGTAGTATAAGGTAATGTCTTCCTACTGTAGTATAAGGTAATGTCTTCATACGGTAGTATAAGGTAATGTCTTCCTACTGTAGTATAAGGTAATGTCTTCATACTGTAGTATAAGGTAATGTCTTCATACTGTAGTATAAGGTAATGTCTTCATACTGTAGTATAAGGTAATGTCTTCATACGGTAGTATAAGGTAATGTCTTCATACTGTAGTATAAGGTAATGTCATCATACTAATGTCTTCATACTGTAGTATAAGGTAATGTCTTCATACTGTAGTATAAGGTAATGTCTTCATACTGTAGTATACGGTAATGTCTTCATACTAATGTCTTCATACTGTAGTATAAGGTAATGTCTTCATACTGTAGTATAAGGTAATGTCTTCATACTGTAGTATAAGGTAATGTCTTCATACGGTAGTATAAGGTAATGTCTTCATACTAATGTCTTCATACTGTAGTATAAGGTAATGTCTTCATACTGTAGTATACGGTAATGTCTTCATACTAATGTCTTCATACTGTAGTATAAGGTAATGTCTTCATACTGTAGTATAAGGTAATGTCTTCATACTGTAGTATAAGGTAATGTCTTCATACGGTAGTATAGGTAATGTCTTCATACTAATGTCTTCATACTGTAGTATAAGGTAATGTCTTCATACTGTAGTATAAGGTAATGTCTTCATACTAATGTCTTCATACTGTAGTATAAGGTAATGTCTTCATACTGTAGTATAAGGTAATGTCTTCATACTAATGTCTTCATACTGTAGTATAAGGTAATGTCTTCATACTGTAGTATAAGGTAATGTCATCATACTGTAGTATAAGGTAATGTCATCATACTGTAGTATAGGTAATGTCTTCATACTGTAGTATAAGGTAATGTCATCATACTGTAGTATAAGGTAATGTCTTCATACTGTAGTATAAGGTAATGTCTTCCTACTGTAGTATAAGGTAATGTCTTCCTACTGTAGTATAAGGTAATGTCTTCATACTAATGTCTTCATACTGTAGTATAAGGTAATGTCTTCATACTGTAGTATAAGGTAATGTCTTCATACTGTAGTATAAGGTAATGTCTTCATACTAATGTCTTCATACTGTAGTATAAGGTAATGTCTTCATACTGTAGTATAAGGTAATGTCTTCATACTGTAGTATAAGGTAATGTCATCATACTAATGTCTTCATACTGTAGTATAAGGTAATGTCTTCATACTGTAGTATAAGGTAATGTCTTCCTACTGTAGTATAAGGTAATGTCTTCATACTGTAGTATAAGGTAATGTCTTCCTACTGTAGTATAAGGTAATGTCTTCATACTGTAGTATAAGGTAATGTCTTCATACGGTAGTATAAGGTAATGTCTTCCTACTGTAGTATAAGGTAATGTCTTCATACTGTAGTATAAGGTAATGTCTTCCTACTGTAATATAAGGTAATGTCTTCATACTGTAGTATAAGGTAATGTCTTCATACGGTAGTATAAGGTAATGTCTTCATACTGTAGTATAAGGTAATGTCTTCATACTGTAGTATAAGGTAATGTCTTCATACGGTAGTATAAGGTAATGTCTTCATACTGTAGTATAAGGTAATGTCTTCCTACTGTAGTATAAGGTAATGTCTTCATACGAATGTCTTCATACGGTAGTATAAGGTAATGTCTTCATACTGTAGTATAAGGTAATGTCTTCATACGGTAGTATAAGGTAATGTCTTCATACTGTAGTATAAGGTAATGTCTTCCTACTGTAGTATAAGGTAATGTCTTCATACGAATGTCTTCATACGGTAGTATAAGGTAATGTCTTCATACTGTAGTATAAGGTAATGTCTTCATACTGTAGTATAAGGTAATGTCTTCATACTGTAGTATAAGGTAATGTCTTCCTACTGTAGTATAAGGTAATGTCTTCATACTGTAGTATAAGGTAATGTCTTCCTACTGTAGTATAAGGTAATGTCATCATACTGTAGTATAAGGTAATGTCTTCATACGAATGTCTTCATACGGTAGTATAAGGTAATGTTACATGTCACTATCAAGATGACAGGGTTACATCTCTATCAGGATGACAGGGTTACATCACTATCAAGATGACAGGGTTACATCACTATCAGGATGACAGGGTTACATCACTATCAAGATGACAGGGTTACATCACTATCAGGATGACAGGGTTACATCACTATCAAGATGACAGGGTTACATCACTATCAGGATGACAGGGTTACATCACTATCAAGATGACAGGGTTACATCACTATCAGGATGACAGGGTTACATCACTATCAGGATGACAGGGTTATATCGCTATCAGGATGACAGGGTTAAATCTATATCAGGATGACAGGGTTACATCTCTATCAGGATGACAGGGTTACATCACTATCAGGATGACAGGGTTACATCACTATCAGGATGACGGGGTTACATCACTATCAGGATGACAGGGTTATATCGCTATCAGGATGACAGGGTTAAATCTATATCAGGATGACAGGGTTACATCTATATCAGGATGACAGGGTTACATCTCTATCAGGATGACAGGGTTACATCTCTATCAGGATGACAGGGTTACATCTCTATCAGGATGACAGGGTTATATCACTATCAGGATGACAGGGTTACATCTCTATCAGGATGACAGGGTTACATCTATATCAGGATGACAGGGTTATGTAACTATCAGGATGACAGGGTTATATCACTATCAGGATGACAGGGTTACATCTATATCAGGATGACAGGGTTACATCTCTATCAGGATGACATGGTTATATCATTATCAGGATGACAGGGTTATGTAACTACCAGGATGACAGGGTTACATCACTATCAGGATGACAGGGTTATGTAACTATCAGGATGACAGGGTTATGTAACTATCAGGATGACAGGGTTATGTAACTATCAGGATGACAGGGTTATGTAACTGTCAGGATGACAGGGTTATGTAACTACCAGGATGACAGGGTTATGTAACTATCAGGATGACAGGGTTATGTAACTATCAGGATGACAGGGTTATGTAACTATCAGGATGACAGGGTTATGTAACTATCAGGATGACAGGGTTATGTAACTATCAGGATGACAGGGTTACATCTATATCAGGATGACAGGGTTATGTAACTACCAGGATGACAGGGTTATGTAACTATCAGGATGACAGGGTTACATCTCTATCAGGATGACAGGGTTACATCTCTATCAGGATGACAGGGTTATGTAACTATCAGGATGACAGGGTTATGTAACTATCAGGATGACAGGGTTATGTAACTATCAGGATGACAGGGTTATGTAACTATCAGGATGACAGGGTTATGTAACTACCAGGATGACAGGGTTATGTAACTATCAGGATGACAGGGTTATGTAACTATCAGGATGACAGGGTTACATCTCTATCAGGATGACAGGGTTATGTAACTATCAGGATGACTCTGTAACTCACTAATATTTCCTTTGCTGCTGTTGTCCTAAAGTTCAGCGGTTCATTGAAAGACTGATATGTGCAAATAGCATACGAACTGACCTTCCCTGTATTGCTGATTATAATCATGATCGTCATCCTCCTCATTTTTCATTTAGATCACTGGTTCTCAAACCTGGTCCTGGGGACCCAAAAGGGGGTGCACATTTTTGTTTTTTTGCCCTAGCAACTACACACCTGATTCAAATAAAAAAATCCCGATGAGGAGTTGTTTATTTGAATCTGGTGTGTAGTTGCTAGGGCAAAAAAAAACTAAAATGTGCATTTTTGGGTCCCCAGGACCAGGTTTGAGAACCGGTGATTTAGATGGTCGTATTGATTTGCTTTCAGATTCAGCACTATTACAGCATGTCTGTACACATTTAGGAAGGAATGACGTTGAACTCGCATATTCAGTACCACTCTTCAGACCAAAAAAACAAACAATTATGTCAGGAATGCCAATAGCTTTGTGCTCTAATGTCGACAGGATGTATCAGGTGTGTACATGCCTCTAATATCCTAGAGCGTAGTCTTCATCACAGTTGGAGACGTAGCAACGTTTTAAACGCTATCTTGACATGAGCAGAAATGAGTCAGGATGTGTTTTCAAATGGCACCCTATTCCCTATGTAGTTCACTACGTTTGACCCGAGCCAATAGGGAATAGGGTGCCGTTTTGGGGACAAAATAATTCGGGATGTATCATGTGGTTCCTCTTTCATAAAAAAAAAAAATGAATAAATTATTTTGAGTTTGCATAAAGAGAGGAGATCGTCTTCTACAGTAATTAAATGTCATTAGTCATGCAATTCAAGCTGTGCCTCGAAGGAAGTGAAATATTCCTGCGTCCCTAAAAGCACTCTACTGCTTATGAAGTACACTGCTTTTGACCAGAGTCCTATGGGGCGTTGCCAGAAGTAGTACTCTATAAAGAGAATATGATACCATTTCGGATGCAACCCGAGTGTCATTTGTATAGGACCTAGGCTTGCTACTTCTCATACTGGGGATTGGATAGATAGAAAAACATGGAAAGTCTGCACAGACAGGATAAACTACTGAACATGTGCAAAGCAGCATCTTGGATGTTTCATTTGAGTGACCGTTGTCATTCCTGTAATTTCTTTTACCCGGGAATATGATGTAGAACCAGTTTGACGTGCCACATTTGAACATTCTGTTTTGCTCTTGAAACCTTTCTGACCACGAGAAGTGTTGACGTGCAATTTAAAAAATATTTTTAAATCATCACACACGTGTTCAATGAAATGAACATATTCCGCATAATAACAAACATTACGTTAGTTGTTCTATAAGTATCTGAACCAACATGGAACAACCACAACAGGATTTACATGAGACTTCTCTACGTTCACGTGTATTCATTAATGGACTAGCACAGGGTGGTATCTTATGTAAGGGAGACACTTAGCCAATTAATGCATGATGCTCTCGGGCCTGTGTACCAAAATGGCACCCTATTGCCTATCTAGTAAACTACTTTTGTTCAGAGTCACATATGGGATCTGGTCCAAAATAGTGCACTACATTTTGGGAGTAGGTTGCGCAAGCCTTGCTTAACGATATGCTTGACGTTACCTCAGACAACAGCGGTGCCACACCCCGGGGATATTGAACTGGCAATCCTTGTTTTTCCTTCATTGAATTGTTTACGTTTACAAAACGTTTACGTTTTGACATGTTAGTCATTTAGCAGACGCTCTCTTCCAGAGCCACGTACAGTTGGTGCACAGCGTACATTTACAAAAGACTATCCTAACACAGATCATGATTCAGTGACTGTTCCACTGGATGTCATAAGGTGAATGCACCAATTTGTAAGTCGCTCTGGATAAGAGCGTCTGCTAAATGACTTAAATGTAAATGTTAAATGATTTAGTTTACCGCGGAAGGACAATGTAATGTGTTATCGATCTGTAAGACATGAGCATTCATACTAGCTAGCCTCGTATCAATACTAGAGCGGAGGCTAACACCCCAAGCCTCGTATCAATACTAGAGCGGAGGCTAACACCCCAAGCCTCGTATCAATACTAGAGCGGAGGCTAACACCCCAAGCCTCGTATCAATACTAGAGCGGAGGCTAACACCCCAAGCCTCGTATCAATACTAGAGCGGAGGCTAACACCCCAAGCCTCGTATCAATACTAGAGCGGAGGCTAACACCCCAAGCCTCGTATCAATACCAGTATATAGGGAATAGGGAATAGGGTCCCATTTGGAATAGGGAATAGGGAATAGGGTCCCATTTGGAATAGGGAATAGGGAATAGGGTCCCATTTGGAATAGGGTCCCATTTGGAATAGGGAATAGGGTCCCATTTGGAATAGGGAATAGGGAATAGGGTCCCATTTGGAATAGGGAATAGGGAATAGGGTCCCATTTGGAATAGGGAATAGGGAATAGGGTCCCATTTGGAATAGGGAATAGGGTCCCATTTGGAATAGGGAATAGGGAATAGGGTCCCATTTGGAATAGGGAATAGGGAATAGGGTCCCATTTGGAATAGGGAATAGGGAATAGGGTCCCATTTGGCAGCTTTATTCTACATTCTATAAGGTTAATAATATATAATAGATAATAAATCATAGGAATAGAGGATTCAACAGGTGTATAACAGGTGTATAACAGTACATTATTCAACAGGTGTATAACAGTACATTATTCAACAGGTGTATAACAGGTGTATAACAGTACATTATTCAACAGGTGTATAACAGGTGTATAACAGGTGTATAACAGCACATTATTCAACAGGTGTATAACAGCACATTATTCAACAGGTGTATAACAGCACATTATTCAACAGGTGTATAACAGGTGTATAACAGGTGTATAACAGCACATTATTCAACAGGTGTATAACAGGTGTATAACAGGTGTATAACAGCACATTATTCAACAGGTGTATAACAGGTGTATAACAGGTGTATAACAGCACATTATTCAACAGGTGTATAACAGTACATTATTCAACAGGTGTATAACAGCACATTATTCAACAGGTGTATAACAGTACATTATTCAACAGGTGTATAACAGCACATTATTCAACAGGTGTATAACAGCACATTATTCAACAGGTGTATAACAGCACATTATTCAACAGGTGTATAACAGTACATTATTCAACAGGTGTATAACAGCACATTATTCAACAGGTGTATAACAGCACATTATTCAACAGGTGTATAACAGCACATTATTCAACAGGTGTATAACAGCACATTATTCAACAGGTGTATAACAGGTGTATAACAGGTGTATAACAGCACATTACTCAACAGGTGTATAACAGTACATTATTCAACAGGTGTATAACAGGTGTATAACAGCACATTATTCAACAGGTGTATAACAGGTGTATAACAGCACATTATTCAACAGGTGTATAACAGGTGTATAACAGCACATTATTCAACAGGTGTATAACAGCACATTATTCAACAGGTGTATAACAGTACATTATTCAACAGGTGTATAACAGCACATTATTCAACAGGTGTATAACAGCACATTATTCAACAGGTGTATAACAGGTGTATAACAGGTGTATAACAGGTGTATAACAGTACATTATTCAACAGGTGTATAACAGCACATTATTCAACAGGTGTATAACAGCACATTATTCAACAGGTGTATAACAGGTGTATAACAGGTGTATAACAGGTGTATAACAGGTGTATAACAGTACATTATTCAACAGGTGTATAACAGGTGTATAACAGGTGTATAACAGTACATTATTCAACAGGTGTATAACATCACATTATTCAACAGGTGTATAACAGTACATTATTCAACAGGTGTATAATAGGTGTATAACAGGTGTATAACAGTACATTATTCAACAGGTGTATAACAGTACATTATTCAACAGGTGTATAACAGTACATTATTCAACAGGTGTATAACAGGTGTATAACAGGTGTATAACAGCACATTATTCAACAGGTGTATAACAGCACATTATTCAACAGGTGTATAACAGCACATTATTCAACAGGTGTATAACAGTACATTATTCAACAGGTGTATAACAGCACATTATTCAACAGGTGTATAACAGGTGTATAACAGGTGTATAACAGGTGTATAAGAGGTGTATAAGAGGTGTATAACAGTACATTATTCAACAGGTGTATAACAGTACATTATTCAACAGGTGTATAACAGTACATTATTCAACAGGTGTATAACAGGTGTATAACAGGTGTATAACAGGTGTATAACAGCACATTATTCAACAGGTGTATAACAGCACATTATTCAACAGGTGTATAACAGGTGTATAACAGGTGTATAACAGTACATTATTCAACAGGTGTATAACAGTACATTATTCAACAGGTGTATAACAGGTGTATAACAGGTGTATAACAGGTGTATAACAGCACATTATTCAACAGGTGTATAACAGCACATTATTCAACAGGTGTATAACAGCACATTATTCAACAGGTGTATAACAGCACATTATTCAACAGGTGTATAACAGCACATTATTCAACAGGTGTATAACAGGTGTATAACAGGTGTATAACAGCACATTATTCAACAGGTGTATAACAGTACATTATTCAACAGGTGTATAACAGGTGTATAACAGCACATTATTCAACAGGTGTATAACAGGTGTATAACAGCACATTATTCAACAGGTGTATAACAGCACATTATTCAACAGGTGTATAACAGTACATTATTCAACAGGTGTATAACAGCACATTATTCAACAGGTGTATAACAGCACATTATTCAACAGGTGTATAACAGGTGTATAACAGGTGTATAACAGTACATTATTCAACAGGTGTATAACAGCACATTATTCAACAGGTGTATAACAGCACATTATTCAACAGGTGTATAACAGGTGTATAACAGGTGTATAACAGGTGTATAACAGGTGTATAACAGTACATTATTCAACAGGTGTATAACAGGTGTATAACAGGTGTATAACAGTACATTATTCAACAGGTGTATAACATCACATTATTCAACAGGTGTATAACAGTACATTATTCAACAGGTGTATAATAGGTGTATAACAGGTGTATAACAGTACATTATTCAACAGGTGTATAACAGTACATTATTCAACAGGTGTATAACAGTACATTATTCAACAGGTGTATAACAGGTGTATAACAGGTGTATAACAGCACATTATTCAACAGGTGTATAACAGCACATTATTCAACAGGTGTATAACAGCACATTATTCAACAGGTGTATAACAGTACATTATTCAACAGGTGTATAACAGCACATTATTCAACAGGTGTATAACAGGTGTATAACAGGTGTATAACAGGTGTATAAGAGGTGTATAAGAGGTGTATAACAGTACATTATTCAACAGGTGTATAACAGTACATTATTCAACAGGTGTATAACAGTACATTATTCAACAGGTGTATAACAGGTGTATAACAGGTGTATAACAGGTGTATAACAGCACATTATTCAACAGGTGTATAACAGCACATTATTCAACAGGTGTATAACAGGTGTATAACAGGTGTATAACAGTACATTATTCAACAGGTGTATAACAGGTGTATAACAGGTGTATAACAGGTGTATAACAGCACATTATTCAACAGGTGTATAACAGGTGTATAACAGGTGTATAACAGTACATTATTCAACAGGTGTATAACAGGTGTATAACAGGTGTATAACAGGTGTATAACAGCACATTATTCAACAGGTGTATAACAGCACATTATTCAACAGGTGTATAACAGCACATTATTCAACAGGTGTATAACAGTACATTATTCAACAGGTGTATAACAGCACATTATTCAACAGGTGTATAACAGGTGTATAACAGGTGTATAAGAGGTGTATAACAGTACATTATTCAACAGGTGTATAACAGTACATTATTCAACAGGTGTATAACAGTACAGGACACAACAGGTGTATAACAGCACATTATTCAACAGGTGTATAACAGCACATTATTCAACAGGTGTATAACAGGTGTATAACAGGTGTATAACAGGTGTATAACAGGTGTATAACAGCACATTATTCAACAGGTGTATAACAGCACATTATTCAACAGGTGTATAACAGCACATTATTCAACAGGTGTATAACAGTACATTATTCAACAGGTGTATAACAGCACATTATTCAACAGGTGTATAACAGCACATTATTCAACAGGTGTATAACAGGTGTATAACAGGTGTATAACAGGTGTATAACAGTACATTATTCAACAGGTGTATAACAGCACATTATTCAACAGGTGTATAACAGCACATTATTCAACAGGTGTATAACAGGTGTATAACAGGTGTATAACAGGTGTATAACAGGTGTATAACAGTACATTATTCAACAGGTGTATAACAGGTGTATAACAGGTGTATAACAGTACATTATTCAACAGGTGTATAACATCACATTATTCAACAGGTGTATAACAGTACATTATTCAACAGGTGTATAATAGGTGTATAACAGGTGTATAACAGTACATTATTCAACAGGTGTATAACAGTACATTATTCAACAGGTGTATAACAGTACATTATTCAACAGGTGTATAACAGGTGTATAACAGGTGTATAACAGCACATTATTCAACAGGTGTATAACAGCACATTATTCAACAGGTGTATAACAGCACATTATTCAACAGGTGTATAACAGTACATTATTCAACAGGTGTATAACAGCACATTATTCAACAGGTGTATAACAGGTGTATAACAGGTGTATAACAGGTGTATAACAGGTGTATAAGAGGTGTATAACAGTACATTATTCAACAGGTGTATAACAGTACATTATTCAACAGGTGTATAACAGTACATTATTCAACAGGTGTATAACAGGTGTATAACAGGTGTATAACAGGTGTATAACAGCACATTATTCAACAGGTGTATAACAGCACATTATTCAACAGGTGTATAACAGGTGTATAACAGGTGTATAACAGTACATTATTCAACAGGTGTATAACAGTACATTATTCAACAGGTGTATAACAGGTGTATAACAGGTGTATAACAGGTGTATAACAGCACATTATTCAACAGGTGTATAACAGCACATTATTCAACAGGTGTATAACAGCACATTATTCAACAGGTGTATAACAGTACATTATTCAACAGGTGTATAACAGCACATTATTCAACAGGTGTATAACAGGTGTATAACAGGTGTATAACAGGTGTATAACAGGTGTATAAGAGGTGTATAACAGTACATTATTCAACAGGTGTATAACAGTACATTATTCAACAGGTGTATAACAGTACAGGACACAACAGGTGTATAACAGCACATTATTCAACAGGTGTATAACAGGTGTATAACAGGTGTATAACAGGTGTATAACAGGTGTATAACAGCACATTATTCAACAGGTGTATAACAGCACATTATTCAACAGGTGTATAACAGCACATTATTCAACAGGTGTATAACAGGTGTATAACAGGTGTATAACAGGTGTATAACAGGTGTATATCAGCACATTATTCAACAGGTGTATAACAGGTGTATAACAGGTGTATAACAGGTGTATAACAGGTGTATAACAGGTGTATATCAGCACATTATTCAACAGGTGTATAACAGGTGTATAAGAGGTGTATAACAGTACATTATTCAACAGGTGTATAACAGTACATTATTCAACAGGTGTATAACAGTACAGGACACAACAGGTGTATAACAGCACATTATTCAACAGGTGTATAACAGCACATTATTCAACAGGTGTATAACAGGTGTATAACAGGTGTATAACAGGTGTATAACAGGTGTATAACAGCACATTATTAAACAGGTGTATAACAGCACATTATTCAACAGGTGTATAACAGCACATTATTCAACAGGTGTATAACAGGTGTATAACAGGTGTATAACAGGTGTATAACAGGTGTATATCAGCACATTATTCAACAGGTGTATAACAGGTGTATAACAGGTGTATAACAGGTGTATAACAGGTGTATAACAGGTGTATATCAGCACATTATTCAACAGGTGTATAACAGGTCAGGACACAACAGAAAAACAAGGACATTTCTAAGTGACCCCAAACTTTTGTACAGTGGTTTACATGCACACACATAAAGAACAACACACACGCACGCACGCACGCACACACACACACACACACACACACACACACACACACACACACACACACACACACACACACACACACACACACACACACACACACACACACACACACACACACACACACACACACACACACACACACACACACACACACACACACACACACACACACACACACACACACACACCAGCTGGTCTGAATTTACACCAGGAATTTACTACAGGAACACCCCCAGAGGTTTCTGGTATATCCTCCACACACATTACTATGGGTTCTCTATCTGAGCAGTGTAGCGATCCATATGTTTATCCAAACACAGCATGGAATCCACTTACAGCTATTCAATACCTATGTTTCACATCACTCATACAGAAGTACTGCTTTTCAAAAGAGCATTGGGTGAAAACCTAGTCCAGCGTTGGGGATGAATTTGATTTGGAAATAGACATTGAAAGGTTGACGGAATCTTTTTTTATGTCGCTCTGGATAAGAGCGTCTGCTAAATGACTTAAATGTAATGTAATGTAATGTTGTAGGATTCCCCACATCTCGCTCGTCACAACAGTTCTTATTTCAGCTACTATTTTACTTTATTATTACATCTCTCCATAAAAAAGATTATTACCCAGACCAAGAGGACTTTCAGTCAAGTCATCACGATACAGCGCAGGTCAGAGTCTGCATATTTTATAATTGAGTCAGAGCAGAGAGGTGAAACGTGCATTTAATCAGATTAAATATCACTAACGTAATCACCTCGCTTGTCTTAAAGTCAGCATGGATACTATGGGCTCTATTTGACCTGCTTGTGAGTGACAAATCCGTTCAGTCTCCTGAGGGGGGAAAAGGTGTTGTCGTGCCATCCATGACCTCTATACCAGGCGGTGTCAGAGGAAGGTGTTGTCGTGCCATCCAGGACCTCTATACCAGGCGGTGTCAGAGGAAGGTGTTGTCGTGCCATCCAGGACATCTATACCAGGCGGTGACAGAGGAAGGTGTTGTCAAGCCATCCAGGACCTCTATACCAGGCGGTGTCAGAGGAAGAGGAAGATGCTGTCGTGCCATCCAGGACCTCTATACCAGGCGGTGTCAAAGGAAGGTGTTATCATGCCATCCAGGACCTCTATACCAGGCGGTGTCAGAGGAAGAGGAAGATGCTGTCGTGCCATCCAGGACCTCTATACCAGGCGGTGTCAGAGGAAGAGGAAGATGCTGTCGTGCCATCCAGGACCTCTATACCAGGCGGTGTCAAAGGAAGGTGTTGTCGTGCCATCCAGGTCCTCTATACCAGGCGGTGTCAGAGGATGGTCTTGTCGTTGTCTCTCATGACTATTTTGGAGTGTTTGGACCATTACAGTTTGTTGGGTATGTATGGCCCAGAACATACCGGGGTCAAGCTTCCTGCCATCCAGGACCTCTATACCAGGCTGTGTCAGAGGAAGGCCCTAAAAATTGTCAAAGGCTCCAGTAAACCAGGTCATAGACTGTTCTCTCTGCTACCGTACGGCAAACGGTACCGGAGCTCCATGTCTAGGTCCAAAAGACTCCTTAACAGCTCCTACCACCAAGCCATAAGACTGCTGAACAATTAATCAATCAAATGGCCACCCAGACTATTTACATTGACACCCCCCCCTCCCTTTGGTTTTACGCTGCTGCTACTGGCTGATTATTGTTTTCGCATAGTCACGTTTCCCCGACTTACATGTACAAATTACCTCGACAAACCTGTACCCCCACACATTGACTCTGTAACGGTAACCACAATATATAGCTGTCACGACTTCAACCGAAGTCGTTGCCTCTCCTTGTTCGGGCGGTGCTCGGCGGTCGACGTCACCGGTCTTCTAGCCATCATTGATCCATTTTTCATTTTCCATTGGTTTTGTCTTGTCTTCCTACACACCTGTTTTCAATCCCATTCATTACCTGTTGTGTATTTAAGCCTCTGTTTCCCCTCATGTCTTTGTCAGAGATTGTTTTATTGTCAGTGTTGTTTATTTGTTGTGTTGGTGCAAGACGGGTCCTCGTACCCATGTTTTTTCATGTCTGTACTTTTTAGTGTTATGGAGCAT
>NC_060183.1:5366951-5436951 GCF_021184085.1 Oncorhynchus gorbuscha
GTGTGTGTGTGTGTGTGTGTGTGTGTGTGTGTGTGTGTGTGTGTGTGTGTGTTCCCTTTGTTACTCACACACACACACACACACACACACACACACACACACACACACACACACACACACACACACACACACACACACACACACACACACACACACACACACACAGGCATAATTCCCTTCTATCTCTCTTTCTCAACCAGACTAATTACTGTGGATGAAATCCTTCTGTTGTCATGGTAATTGCCTTTCAGGGGTGGGAGGGTGGGGGTGGGGGTGGGGGGGTTGTGGATGTTTATTGTCTAATGCTCTAATGGCTCGGGTGCAGTGCATCTCCAACGGCCTCCGAAACACAAGTAGTGAACCACTCTTCTTCACAAGTGCCCTAAGGTGTTCTATACAGGAAGTACAGGAAGTATTTCTGATGTAGCCTGTTTGCTAAACTATTGAGGAGTTGGAGGTGGAAGATACTGGGATTGGATTGAGGGGGGGGGGGCTGATATTGTTTTTGGTCCTTTTTTAACAAATGATCTTGTCTTTTTGATTCTCATTCAATGTGTATGCTGGATTGGTAGTTTACCTTGTCTCGAGACCTGGGGTCTGTCTGTCTGTCTGTCTGAGCATGGGGTTTGCATCCCCCACGATGATAGACTACGAGAAGATGATTGAGTGAGCTAGGATAACCACTTGTCCGAAGATAGAGAACACCGTCGGGTTGGGTTCAAGGATAGGTCAGGGGTCACAAAATACATATAGGAAGAGATAAGTAGGATCATAAAAATATTTTATGAGCTGAGAGAGAGAGAGAGAGAGAGAGAGAGAGAGAGAGAGAGAGAGAGAGAGAGAGAGAGAGAGAGAGAGAGAGAGAGGAGAGACAGAGAGAGAGAGAGAGAGGGGAGAGAGAGGGAGAGAGACAGAGAGAGAGAGGAGAGAGAGGGAGAGAGACAGCGAGAGAAAGAGAGAGAGAGGGGGGGGGGGGAATCAGAATCATCGTTTGATTCTGAGGACATTCAGAGACTTGTCCCGAAGCCACTCCTGTGTTATCTTGGCTGTGTGCTTAGGGTCGTTGTCCTATTGGAAAGTGAACCTTCGTCCCAGTCTGAGGTCCTCTGTGCTCTGGAACAGGTTTTCCTCAAGGATCTCTCTGTACTTTGCTCCGTTCATCTTTCCGTCAATCCCGACTAGTCTCCCAGTCCCTGCCACTGAAAAACATCCCAAAAGCATGATTTTGCCACCACCAAATGTTAGCCGAAACAACATTAACCAATTAAAAACAGTTCTGAAGCGATGAGGTTTTATGCAGTAGGCTATAGGCCCAATACATTATCACCGCATATTGGCTTTGCTTGAATTGCCCAGCCAATGCATTATTGTTCCGATCTTTTTTTATATATTTTTTTTTAAAGTATATTGACGTAGGCTATATGATCACACTGGTAATAGATCAGTCATTGTATTACTGGTGAGGCACAGCTGAGTGAGCATACATCATAATATGACCATCATCTGAAGGGTCAGTCTCATCGGAAGGAGAGAGCAGCAGGCTGAGGGTCCGCCTCTCAACATCCCTCTCCTCCACTGACACTGACCAAAAAAAAGGAGAAACGAAACTCGAGTCGTCCTGCATTATCTTGTTATTATCTCATTATTCTTGCCTCGTGAACAAGGAAAGTGATATTGTAACGATTGTCGGTGGAAGAAGGTGAGGACCAAGATGCAGCGTGGGTAAGTGTTCATCATTATTTTAATAAACTGAACACTAAATACAACAAGGAACAACAGAAACAACTGAAACAGTCAAGTACAAAACACACTAAACAGAAAATAACCCACAAACAAGAGTGGGAAAACAGGCTGCCTAAGTATGGTTCTCAATCGGAGACAACGAACGACACCTGCCTCTGATTGAGAACCATACTAGGCCAAACACAGAAACATAAACACATAAACATAAACCCAACTCACGCCCTTTCCAACATAAAATAGAAACATAAAAAATGAACTAAGTTCAGGACTGTCACACCCTGACCATAGTTTGCTTTGTAGGTGTATAGGTTTTGTTTGGTCAGGGTGTGATCTGAGTGGGCATTCTATGTTGTGTGTCTAGTTTGTCTGTTTCTATGTTTTGTTTGGTCAGGGTGTGATCTCAGTGGGCATTCTATGTTGTGTGTCTAGTTTGTCTGTTTCTATGTTTTGTTTGGTCAGGGTGTGATCTGAGTGGGCATTCTATGTTGTGTGTCTAGTTTGTCTGTTTCTATGTTTTGTTTGGTCAGGGTGTGATCTGAGTGGGCATTCTATGTTGTGTGTCTAGTTTGTCTGATTCTATGTTTTGTTTGGTCAGGGTGTGATCTGAGTGGGCATTCTATGTTGTGTGTCTAGTTTGTCTGTTTCTATGTTTTGTTTGGTCAGGGTGTGATCTGAGTGGGCATTCTATGTTGTGTGTCTAGTTTGTCTGTTTCTATGTTTTGTTTGGTTAGGGTGTGATCTCAGTGGGCATTCTATGTTGTGTGTCTAGTTTGTCTGTTTCTATGTTTTGTTTGGTCAGGGTGTGTTCTGAGTGGGCATTCTATGTTGTGTGTCTAGTTTGTCTGTTTCTGTGTTTGGGCCTGATATGGTTCTCAATCAGAGGCAGGTGTTAGTCGTTGTCTCTGATTGGGAACCATATTTAGGTAGCCTGTTTTGTCATTGTGGGTTGTGGATGATTGTCTATGTTACGGTGCTTGTTAGCACAGTGTTTGATTAGCATCACGGTTGTTTTGTAGTGTTCAATTTTTCCATTAAAATGACGCCGCATCTCGGTCCGATCCTTACTCCTCTTCAGACGAAGAGACGAAGAGGAGGAAATCTGACGTGACAGATATATTCCTCGATATTAAAAAAAGACCCAAATCGCCACCAATAATAACAACAACAATAATAACAACAACAACGATACACTTTCCTACTCATTTATTTCAGCTGCAGTGCTGTTTGTAGCGCTGAGTGGAAGTAGGAAGAACAGAGTCAAATACCACTTAAACATGAACTCACTCGTAAACACATTGCTTTGTATTCGTTGACAGTATCTCAGGTCAAAAAGTTTTGAAATCTCACATCTTATCTAAATATATCATCTTCGCTTTATAATTATTATTTTCATTAGTTTACTCCAATTACGGGAGGGGTGGAAAGTAGTAAAAATATGTATGTATGTACAGTACAGTCAACAGTTTGGACACACCTACTCATTCATGTCACCCCCTGAACTTAGACAGCTTTTTATGTCTATATTTTGGTTTGGTCAGGGTGTGATTTGGGTGGGCATTCTATGTTCCTTTTTCTATGTTTTGTATTTCTATGTTTTGGCCGGGTTATGGTTCTCAATCAGGGACAGCTGACTATCATTGTCTCCGATTGGGAACCATACTTAGGCAGCCTTTTTCCCCACCTATGTTTGGTGGGTAGTTGTTGTCTGTTTAGTGTTCCGTCAACTGACTGTTTCGGTTTCGTTTATTCACTTTGTTATTTTTGTTTCAGTGTTCAGTTCAATAAAGGTCATGAACACTTACCACGCTGGGCTTTGGTCCGATTCCTCGTCCTCAGCTCCCACAATCCTCCACTCTCCCTGGTCGTACCGCTCCACTCCACCAGCACAGCGACTGACTCCTCCCACCAGCAGCTGGGCTTTGGTCCGATTCCTCCTCAACCGACGACGACGACACCCGTTACAATTCAAGGGTTTTTCTTTATTTTCTACGTTGTAGAATAATAGTGAAGACATCAAACGTTTGAAATAACACACATGAAATCATGTAGTAACCAAAAAAAGTGTTAAACATAATAATAATAATAATATAATAATAATAATATAATATATGCCATTTAGCAGACGCTTTTATCCAAAGCGACTTACAGTCATGTGTGCATACATTCTACGTATGGGTGGTCCCGGGGATCGAACCCACTACCCTGGCGTTACAAGCGCCATGCTCTACCAACTGAGCTACAGAAGGACCATAAACAAATCAAAATATATTTTATATTTGAGATTCTTCAAAGTAGCCACCGTGATGACAGCTTTGCCGCACTCTTGCCATTCTTTCAACCAGCTTCATGAGGTAGTCACCTGGAATGCATTTCAGTTAACGGGTGTGCCTTGATAAAAGTTCATTTGAGGCATTTCTTTCCTTCTTAATGCATTTGAGACAATCAGTTGTGCTGTGACAAGGTAGGGGTGATATACAGAAGATAGCCCTATTTGGTAAAAGACCAAGTCCATATTATGGCAAGAACAGCTCAAATAAGCAAAGAGAAACGACAGTCCATCATTACTTTATGACATGAATGTCATGCAGGTGAAAGGGGACCCAAAAGCGACTTAACAGAAACAGAGTTTATTTAAGTCCAAACAGGGAATAACAGAAATCCTCTAGTCTGTAGAGGGGAATAACTGGAAAAGCGGCCACAGACTGCAGGTCGCTTCGGGTAGGCGCAGGCCGTAGTTGACAGAGACACCTGCTCACACGCAGCATCTGATGAAGGCAAAAAACACGACAGGACAGGGCGATACACAATCACAGCAAAAACACGACAGGACAGGGCGAAACGCAATCACAGCATGGTGAATACTAAACAAGGAACCGACGGGACAGGAACGGAACACAAAGGAATAAATAGGGACTCTAATCAGGGGAAAGGATCGGGAACAGGTGTGGGAAGACTAAATGATGATTAGGGGAATAGGAACAGCTGGGAGCAGGAACGGAACGATAGAGAGAAGAGAGAGCGAGAGAGTGAGAGAGGGAGGGGGAGAGAGAGGGATAGAAGGAGGGAAAGAACCAAATAAGACCAGCAGAGGGAAACGAATAGAATGGGGAGCACAGGGACAAGACATGATAATAAATGACAAACATGACAGTACCCCCCCACTCACCGAGCGCCTCCTGGCGCACTCGAGGAGGAATCCTGGCGGCAACGGAGGAAATCATCGATGAGTGAACGGTCCAGCACGTCCCGAGACGGAACCCAACTCCTCTCCTCAGGACCGTAACCCTCCCAATCCACTAAGTATTGGTGACCCCGTCCCGAGAACGCATGTCCATGATCTTATGTACCTTGTAAATAGGTGCGCTCTCGACAAGGACGGGAGGGGGAGGGAAGACGAACGGGGGTGCGAAGAAAGGGCTTAACACAGGAGACATGGAAGACAGGATGGACGCGACGAAGATGTCGCGGAAGAAGCAGTCGCACAGCGACAGGATTGACGACCTGGGAGACACGGAACGGACCAATGAACCGCGGAGTCAACTTACGAGAAGCTGTCGTAAGAGGAAGGTTGCGAGTGGAAAGCCACACTCTCTGGCCGCAACAATACCTTGGACTCTTAATCCTGCGTTTATTGGCGGCTCTCACCGTCTGTGCCCTGTAACGGCAAAGTGCAGACCTCACCCTCCTCCAGGTGCGCTCACAATGTTGGACAAACGCTTGAGCGGAGGGAACGCTGGACTCGGCAAGCTGGGATGAGAACAGAGGAGGCTGGTAACCCAGACTACTCTGAAACGGAGATAACCCGGTAGCAGACGAAGGAAGCGAATTGTGAGCGTATTCTGCCCAGGGGAGCTGTTCTGCCCAAGACGCAGGGTTTCTGAAAGAAAGGCTGCGTAGTATGCGACCAATCGTCTGATTGGCCCTCTCTGCTTGACCGTTAGACTGGGGATGAAACCCGGAAGAGAGACTGACGGACGCACCAATCAAACGACAGAACTCCCTCCAAAACTGTGACGTGAATTGCGGGCCTCTGTCTGAAACGGCGTCTAACGGGAGGCCATGAATTCTGAATACATTCTCAATAATGATTTGTGCCGTCTCCTTAGCGGAAGGAAGTTTAGCGAGGGGAATGAAATGTGCCGCCTTAGAGAACCTATCGACAACCGTCAGAATCACAGTCTTCCCCGCAGACAAAGGCAGACCGGTAATGAAGTCTAAGGCAATGTGAGACCATGGTCGAGAAGGAATGGGGAGCGGTCTGAGACGACCGGCAGGAGGAGAGTTACCCGACTTAGTCTGCGCGCAGTCCGAACAAGCAGCCACGAAACGGCGCGTGTCACGCTCCTGAGTCGGCCACCAAAAGCGCTGGCGAATAGACGCAAGAGTGCCTCGAACACCGGGATGACCAGCTAACTTGGCAGAGTGAGCCCACTGAAGAACAGCCAGACGAGTGGAAACAGGAACGAAAAGGAGGTTACTAGGACAAGCGCGCGGCGACGCAGTGTGCGTGAGTGCTTGCTTAACCTGTCTTTCAATTCCCCAGACTGTTAACCCGACAACACGCCCATAAGGAAGAATCCCCTCGGGATCAGTAGAAGCCACAGAAGAACTAAACAGACGGGATAAGGCATCAGGCTTGGTGTTCTTGCTACCCGGACGGTAAGAAATCACAAACTCGAAACGAGCGAAAAACAACGCCCAACGAGCTTGACGGGCATTAAGTCGTTTGGCAGAACGGATGTACTCAAGGTTCTTATGGTCTGTCCAAACGACAAAAGGAACGGTCGCCCCCTCCAACCACTGTCGCCATTCGCCTAGGGCTAAGCGGATGGCGAGCAGTTCACGGTTACCCACATCATAGTTGCGCTCAGATGGCGACAGGCGATGAGAAAAATAAGCGCAAGGATGAACCTTATCGTCAGACTGGAAGCGCTGGGATAGAATGGCTCCCACGCCTACCTCTGAAGCGTCAACCTCGACAATGAATTGTCTAGTGACGTCAGGAGTAACGAGGATAGGAGCGGACGTAAAACGTTCTTTTAGAAGATCAAAAGCTCCCTGGGCGGAACCGGACCACTTAAAACACGTCTTGACAGAAGTAAGAGCTGTGAGAGGGGCAGCAACTTGACCGAAATTACGAATGAAACGCCGATAGAAATTAGCGAAACCTAAAAAGCGCTGCAACTCGACACGTGACCTTGGAACGGGCCAATCACTGACAGCTTGGACCTTAGCGGAATCCATCTGAATGCCTTCAGCGGAAATAACGGAACCGAGAAAAGTAACGGAGGAGACATGAAAAGAGCACTTCTCAGCCTTTACGTAGAGACAATTCTCTAAAAGGCGCTGTAGAACACGTCGAACGTGCTGAACATGAATCTCGAGTGACGGAGAAAAAATCAGGATATCGTCAAGATAGACAAAAACAAAAATGTTCAGCATGTCTCTCAGAACATCATTAACTAATGCCTGAAAAACAGCTGGCGCATTGGCGAGACCGAACGGCAGAACCCGGTACTCAAAATGCCCTAACGGAGTGTTAAACGCCGTTTTCCACTCGTCCCCCTCTCTGATGCGCACGAGATGGTAAGCGTTACGAAGGTCCAACTTAGTAAAGCACCTGGCTCCCTGCAGAATCTCGAAGGCTGATGACATAAGGGAAGCGGATAACGATTCTTAACCGTTATGTCATTCAGCCCTCGATAATCCACGCAGGGCGCAGAGTACCGTCCTTCTTCTTAACAAAAAGAACCCCGCCCCGGCCGGAGAAGAAGAAGGCACTATGGTACCGGCGTCAAGAGACACAGACAAATAATCCTCGAGAGCCTTACGTTCGGGAGCCGACAGAGAGTATAGTCTACCTCGAGGAGGAGTGGTCCCCGGAAGGAGATCAATACTACAATCATACGACCGGTGAGGAGGAAGGGAGTTGGCTCGGGACCGACTGAAGACCGTGCGCAGATCATGATATTCCTCCGGCACTCCTGTCAAATCGCCAGGTTCCTCCTGAGAAGTAGGGACAGAAGAAACGGGAGGGGTGGCAGACATTAAACACTTCACATGACAAGAAACGTTCCAGGATAGGATAGAATTACTAGACCAATTAATAGAAGGATTATGACATACTAGCCAGGGATGACTCAAAACAACAGGTGTAAACGGTGAACGGAAAATCAAAAAAGAAATAGTCTCACTGTGGTTACCAGATACTGTGAGGGTTAAAGGTAGTGTCTCAAATCTGATACTGGGAAGATGACTACCATCTAAGGCGAACATGGGCGTAGGCTTCTCTAACTCTCTGAAAGGAATGTCATGTTTCCGAACCCATGCTTCGTCCATGAAACAACCCTCAGCCCCAGAGTCTATCAAGGCACTACATGTAGCACCCGAACCGGTCCAGCGTAGGTGGACCGACAAAGTAGTACAGGACTTTGATGGAGAGACTTGAGTAGTTGCGCTCACCTGTAGCCCTCCGCTTACAGATGAGCTCTGGCTTTTACTGGACATGAATTAACAAAATGTCCAGCAACTCCGCAATAGAGGCACAGGCGGTTGGTGATCCTCCGTTCCCTCTCCTTATTCGAGATGCGAATCCCTCCCAGCTGCATGGGCTCAGTCTCAAAGCCAGAGGAGGGAGATGGTTGCGATGCGGAGCAGGGAAACACCGTTGATGCGAGCTCTCCTCCACGAGCCCGGTGACGAAGATCTACCCGTCGTTCTATGCGGATGGCGAGAGCAATCAAGACCCAGAGTTACCTCTGCTGCGGAGGATAAGTTCATTAGAGTTACCAGCCTCAGAAATTACAGCCCAAATAAATGCTTCACAGAGTTCAAGTAACAGACACATCTCAACATCAATTGTTCAGAGGAGACTGCGTGAATCAGGTCTCACACACACACAGAGACGCACACACACACAGACACACACACACACACACACACACACACACACACACACACACACACACACACACACACACACACACACACACACACACACACACACACACACACACACACACACACACACACACACACACACACACACACACACACACACACACATCGCAAAATTAGGCAAAACTACGATTTGAACTCTTGTTGCTGAATTTGCTATTAATCCGGTAGTCTGATTTCAACATGACTACTAACAGTGGGTGCTCGAGGTAATTCAATATTCCTGCCCTATACAATATCTAACGCATTTAGAAGTCGTGAACTAAGCTAATGGATTTATCTGTCTTAAAGGATTCCATTAGTTTCATTCACATTGAAAAGGATCAGTCAGGAGACGATTTAAGCGGATAACGACAAGCACATATTTGATTTTCTGGGTGTGGGCTTTTGGTTTGTGTGTGTGTGTGTGTGTGTGTGTGTGTGTGTGTGTGTGTGTGTGTGTGTGTGTGTGTGTGTGTGTGTGTGTGCTTACTGGGTGTGGGCTTTTGGTTTTAAGCGACATCGGATTGTTGGACTATTTGAAGAACTTTTCCTGACAAATTGATTCATACGGAAGGTCTAAGCCATGGATTTCACCAGGGCATTGTTGTACAACAGCAGTATTGTGTTGAAGACTGGATTGTAATAGAGATTGTACAACTAAACATATTAGTCTGTGTGTGTGTGTGTGTGTGTGTGTGTGTGTGTGTGTGTGTGTGTGTGTGTGTGTGTGTGTGTGTGTGTGTGTGTGTGTGTGTGTGTGTGTGTGTGTGTGTGTGTGTGTGTGTGTGTGTGTGTGTGTGTGTGTGTGTGTGTGTGTGTGTGTGTGTGTTCATTGGAACACCCTATTTGTTAATATTGATCAACAGTTCGTCATATTGAAAGGTTACGTGATGGATTCAAACTCGTAAAGCGTAAACACAGAAAGAACATGACGTGTGACCAAACCCATTGGAGGTTTTTGTTGGTTAAATATCTGTTGCACAGAGATAATGTCTTAGAGAACAGAGATAATGTCATAGAGAGCAGAGATAATGTCTTAGATAGCAGAGATAATGTCTTAGAGAGCAGAGATAATGTATTGGATAGTAGGGATAATGCCTTAGAGAACGGAGATAATGTCTTAGAGAACAGAGATAATGTCTTAGATAACAGAGATCCTAATGTCTTATAGAGCAGAGATAATGTCTTAGAGAGCAGAGATCCTAATGTCTTATAGAGTAGAGATCCTAATGTCTTAGAGACCAGATATACTAATGTCTTAGAGAGCAGAGATAATGTCTTAGAGAGCAGAGATCATGTCTTAGAGAGCAGAGATAATGTCTTAGAGAGCAGAGATCCTAATGTCTTACAGAGCAGAGATAATGTCTTAGAGAGCAGAGATAATGTCTTAGAGAGCAGAGATCCTAATGTCTTAGAGAGCAGAGAGCATGTCTTAGAGAGCAGAGATAATGTCTTAGAGAGCAGAGATCATGTCTTAGAGAGCAGAGATCATGTCTTAGAGAGCAGAGATAATGTCTTAGAGAGCAGAGAGCATGTCTTAGAGAGCAGAGAGCATGTCTTAGAGAGCAGAGATAATGTCTTAGAGAGCAGAGATCATGTCTTAGAGAGCAGAGATAATGTCTTAGAGAGCAGAGATCCTAATGTCTTAGAGAGCAGAGAGCATGTCTTAGAGAGCAGAGATAATGTCTTAGAGAGCAGAGATCATGTCTTAGAGAGCAGATATAATGTCTTAGAGAGCAGAGATCCTAATGTCTTAGAGAGCAGAGATAATGTCTTAGAGAGCAGAGATCATGTCTTAGAGAGCAGAGATCATGTCTTAGAGAGCAGAGATAATGTCTTAGAGAGCATAGATCCTAATGTCTTAGAGAGCAGAGATAATGTCTTAGAGAGCATAGATCCTAATGTCTTTGAGAGCAGAGATAATGTCTTAGAGAGCAGAGATAATGTCTTAGAGGGCATAGATCCTAATGTCTTAGAGAGCAGAGATAATGTCTTAGAGAGCATAGATCCTAATGTCTTAGAGAGCAGAGATCATGTCTTAGAGAGCAGAGATAATGTCTTAGAGATCAGAGATCATGTCTTAGAGAGCAGAGATAATGTCTTAGAGAGCAGAGATCATGTCTTAGAGAGCAGAGATCCTAATGTCTTAGAGAGCAGAGATCATGTCTTAGAGAACAGAGATAATGTCTTAGAGAGCAGAGACAATGTCTTAGAGAACAGAGATAATGTCTTAGAGAACAGAGATCCTAATGTCTTAGAGAGCAGAGATAATGTCTTAGAGAGCAGAGATAATGTCTTAGAGAGCAGAGATAATGTCTTAGAGACCAGATATACTAATGTCTTAGAGAGCAGAGATAATGTCTTAGAGAGCAGAGATCCTAATGTCTTATAGAGCAGAGATCCTAATGTCTTAGAGAGCAGAGATAATGTCTTAGAGAGCAGAGATAATGTCTTAGAGAGCAGAGATAATGTCTTAGAGAGCAGAGATAATGTCTTAGAGAGCAGAGATAATGTCTTAGAGACTAGATATACTAATGTCTTAGAGAGCAGAGATAATGTCTTAGAGAGCAGAGATAATGTCTTAGAGAGCAGAGATCCTAATATCTTATATTGCAGAGATCCTAATGTCTTAGAGAGCAGAGATCCTAATGTCTTAGAGAGAACAGATATTGTGTTTTGGAGAGCAAAGGCTCAAAACCTGAGAGAGAGGATCTGCGAGAGAGACCAGAGTGCTTACATGTGATATTAGCCTCCATAATCCCATTTGAGCAGATAATGGGTCTGCTAGGTAGGAAGGGCTTAAGCGGACTGGGCCATCGAAACATGATAGTATACTGTAGAGTAAATATCTCTGGTCCTATGGATGGAAACATGATAGTATACTGTGGAGTAAATATATCTGGTCCTATGGATGGAAACATCATAGTATACTGTGGAGTAAATATATCTGGTCCTATGGATGGAAACATCATCGTATACTGTAGAGTAAATTTCTCTGGTCCTATGGATGGAAACATCATAGTATACTGTAGGGTAAATATCTCTGGTCCTGTGGATGGAAACATGATCGTATACTGTAGAGTAAATATCTCTGGTCCTATGGATGGAAACAGGGTAATAGGGAATCCCGACAGGGTAATAGGGAATCCCGACAGGGTAATAGGGAATCCCAGCAGGGTAATAGGGAATCCCAAAGGGGTAATGGGGAATCCCAACAGGGTAATAGGGAATCCCAACAGGGTAATAGGGAATCCCAACGGGGTAATGGGGAATCCCAACAGGGTAATAGGGAATCCCAACAGGGTAATAGGGAATCCCAACAGGGTAATAGGGAATCCCAACAGGGTAATAGGGAATCCCAACAGGGTAATGGGGAATCCCAACAGGGTAATAGGGAATCCCAACAGGGTAATAGGGAATCCCAACAGGGTAATGGGGAATCCCAACAGGGTAATAGGGAGTGCCAATGGGGTAATAGGGAATCCCAACAGGGTAATGGGGAATCCCAACAGGGTAATAGGGAATCCCAACAGGGTAATGGGGAAACCCAACAGGGTAATAGAGAATCCCAACAGGGTAATAGGGAATCCCAACAGGGTAATAGGGAGTCCCAATGGGGTAATAGGGAATCCCAACAGGGTAATGGGGAATCCCAACAGGGTAATGGGGAATCCCAATGGGGTAATAGGGAATCCCAACAGGGTAATGGGGAATCCCAACAGGGTAATGGGGAATCCCAACAGGGTAATGGGGAATCCCAACAGGGTAGTAGGGAATCCCAACAGGGTAATGGGGTACCCTTTTGAGACCCAAACAGGAAGGCAGATGGAAGTACAGTGGCTTGAAAAAGTATTCACCCCCCCCCCCCTTGGCATTTTTCCTATTTTGTTGCCTTACAACCTGGAATTAAAATTGATTTTTTTGGGGGGGGGTTGTATCATATTTTTTATTTTACCTTTATTTAACTAGGCAAGTCATTTAAGAACAAATTCTTATTTTCAAATACGGCCTAGGAACAGTGGGTTAACTGCCTGTTCAGGGGCAGAACGACAGATTTGTACCTTGTCAGGCCGGGGATTTGAACTTGCAACCTTCCAGTTACTAGTCCAACACTCTGACCACTAGGCTACCCTGCCGCGATTTACATGACATGCATATACCACTTTGACAATGTAAAATATGTTTTATTGTGAAACAGACAACAAATATTTTTGCCCATTATTCAAGATAAAACTGCTCCAGCTCCATCAAGTTGAATGGGTTCCTGCTGGTTGGATTGAGGTCTGGGCTTTAACTAGGTCATTCCAAGACATTTTAATGCTTCCCCTTAAACCAATCGAGTGTTGCTTTAGCAGTATGCTTAGGGTCATTGTCCTACTGGAAGGTGAACCTCCATCCCAGTCTCAAATCTCTGGAAGACTGAAACAGGTTTCCCTCAAGAATTTCCCTGTATTTAGCGCCATCCATCATTCCTTCAATTCTTAAAAAAAAAAGTTAACTCCCCAATTTCGTGGTATCCAATTGTTTAGTAGCTACTATCTTGTCTCATCGCTACTCCCGTATGGGCTCGGGAGAGACAAAGGTTGAAAGTCATGCGATACACAACACAACCAAACCGCACTGCTTCTTAACACAGTACGCATCCAACCCGGAAGCCAGCCGCACCAATGTGTCGGAGAAAACACTGTGCACCTGGCAACCTTGGTTAGCGCGCACTGTGCCTGGCTCACCACAGGAGTCGCTGGTGCGCGATGAGACAAGGACATCCCTACCGGCCAAGCCCTCCCTAACCCGGACGACACTAGGCCAATTGTGCATTGCTCAACGGACCTCCCGGTCGCGGCTGGTTATGACAGAGCCTGGGAGCTAACCCTGATGGCATAGCTGGCGCAGGGTAGCTTAACCAATGCGCCACCCGGGAGGCCCCATTCCTTCAATTCTGACCAGTTTCCCAGTCCCTGCCGATTAAGGACATCACCCAGCATGATGCTGCCACCACCATGCAGGTTCTGGCTAAACGTATTGCACTATATTGGAACTGGGTGCCATTTGGTAGGTAACCTCTGTCTACTGTCGTGTCTTTGGCAATTTTTAAAAAATCTTTATTTAACTCAGTTAAGAACAAATTCTTATTTTTAATGACGGTCTAGTTTCCAACAGAGAGTTAATCTCAGTTTACATTGGCGTGTTATGTTCAGTAGTCTGGTGATTTTGCAGAGAGCCACATCAATTTACAGAAATACTCATAATAAACATTGATAAAAGATACAACAGTAATGCATGGAACTTTAGATCCACTTCTCCTTAATGCAACCGCTGTGTCAGATTTTTAAGAAACTTTACTGAAAAAGCACACCATGCAATAATCTACGGTGCTCAGAGACCAAAACAAGCCATACAGATATCCGCCATGTTGTGGAGTCAACAGAAGTCAGAAATAGCATTATAAATATTCACTTACCTTTGATGATCTTCATCAGAATGCACTCCAAGGAATCCCAGTTCCACAATAAATGTTTGATTTGTTCGATAAAGTCCATCATTTATGTCCAAATACCTCCTTTTTGTTTGCGCGTTTAGTACACAATCCAAACTCAGGACGCGCGGGCATGTCCAGGCGAAAGTTCAGACGAAAAGGCATATAACAGTTCGTAGAAACATGTCAAATGAAGTATAGAATCAATCTTTATGATGTTTTTATCAAAAATCTTCAATAATGTTTCAACTGTAGAAATGCAATGGAACGCAGCTGACTCACATGAGCGTGCGTGGTCAGCTCATGGCACTCTGGCAGACCACTGACTCATTCAGCTCTCATTCCCCCCTCCTTCAGAGGAAGCATCAAACAAGGTTCTAAAGACTGTTCACATCTAGTGGAAGCCTTAGGATGTGCAATATGACTCCATAGATACTGTATATTCGATAGGCAATGATTTGAAAAACTTCAAACCTCAGATTTCCCACTTCCTGGTTGGATTTTATCTCAGGTTTTTGCCTGTCATGTGAGTTCTGTTATACTCACAGACATTATTCAAACACTTTTAGAAACTTCAGAGTGGTTTCCATCCAAATCTACTAATACTATGCATATATTAGCAAATGGGCCTGAGTTGCAGGCACTTTACTCTGGGCACCTTATTCATCCAAGCTACTCAATACTGCCCCCCAGTCCCAAAGAAGTTAACATCAATTTTAAACATCAGCTCCCTGAGCAGCTAACCGATCGCTGCAGCTGTACATAGCCCATCTGTAAATAGCCCACCCAATCTACCTACCTCATCCCCATATTGTTTTCATTTACTTTTCTGCTCTTTTGCACACACTTTTGCACACCAGTATCACTACTTGCACATCATCATCTGCTCCTCTATCACTCCAGTGTTAATTTGCTAAATTGTAATTACTCTACTTCTATGGCCTATTTATTGCCTTACCTCCTCACGCCATTTGCACACACTATATAGACTTGTATATAGACTTTCTTTCTATTTTTTATTTATTGACTGTACGCTTGTTTATTCCATGTGTAACTCTGTGTTGTTTGTGTGGCACTGCTTTGCTTTATCTTGGCCAGGTTGCAGTTGTCAATGAGAACTTGTTCTCAACTAGCCTACCTGGTTAAATAAAGGTGTTCTCAACTAGCCTACCTGGTTTAAATAAAGGTGTTCTCAACTAGCCTACCTGGTTAAATAAAGGTGAAATACATTTATTTTTAAATTAAATGATGGGCCAGATAACAAGACCAGCGTCTGCTCCCTATAATGCTGTTGATGTGTTATACAAGCGTACTCATTCATTGTTTAAAGCTCTAATGCTGTTTTGAAGTAGAAGAGGACAGAGGTGCTTAGCGATCGATACGTAGATCAGTTTTGCGTCCCGAACCGCTCCCTATTCCCTACATAGTGAACACATTTTGACCAGGGCCCAAAATCTAGTGTACTATGCCATTTGGGACTTACACAATATCATTCAAGACTCTTTCCTCTGCTACAAATTGTTATTTGTTTTAATGTGTGTGTCATGGTCAATGGTCAATGATCCTTTAGCTTGAACTAACGTGATGACCTCTCAGCTGCAATGAATGCTAACCGACAACTAATGTGACTATTGCTCAGCTGCAATGCATGCTAACTGACAGCTAACGTGACTATTGCTCAGCTGCAATGCATGCTAACTGACAGCTAACGTGACTATTGCTCAGCTGCAATGCATGCTAACTGACAGCTAACGTGACTATTGCTCAGCTGCAATGCATGCTAACTGACAGCTAACGTGACTATTGCTCAGCTGCAATGCATGCTAACTGACAGCTAACGTGACTATTGCTCAGCTGCAATGCATGCTAACTGACAGCTAACGTGACTATTGCTCAGCTGCAATGCATGCTAACTGACAGCTAACGTGACTATTGCTCAGCTGCAATGCATGCTAACTGACAGCTAACGTGACTATTGCACAGCTGCAATGAATGCTAACGGACAACTAATGTGACTATTACTCAGCTGCAATGCATGCTAACTGACAGCTAACGTGACTATTGCTCAGCTGCAATGCATGCTAACTGACAGCTAACGTGACTATTGCTCAGCTGCAATGCATGCTAACTGACAGCTAACGTGACTATTGCTCAGCTGCAATGAATGCTAACTGACAGCTAACGTGACTAATGCTCAGCTGCAATGCATGCTAACTGACAGCTAATGTGACTATTGCTCAGCTGCAATGAATGCTAACGGACAACTAATGTGACTATTGCTCAGCTGCAATGAATGCTAACGGACAACTAACGTGACTATTGCTCAGTTGCAGTGAATGCTAACGGACAACTAACAGAACCACTGCTCTGTTCTAATGTGTGTCATGGTCAAATGATCCTTTAGCTTTAACTAATGTGACTACCGCTCTGCTGCGTGTCGTGGTCAAAAGATTTCTCACTGAGGTTGTTCCTTGTAAATGTTATCAGATGATTGATCAGATGCATACATTATAAAGCACCTATACTCTAAACAAGCATCTATAGTGACTATGTGAAATAACGTGTTGTTTAAAAAATCAGAGGTTCACAAACGTTTTCACTCAGGCTCCCCTTCCAGCATTGGGGAACATCCCGCGCCTCTCTTGTTGGTGCAGATGTTACAGGTTCAAAGCTAATTCCTTGCAATTCTACACATTTTGTCATGGGGTGCATTTTTTTTGTTTGTTGACTTTTTAAAGCTAATTTTCTTGCAATTCTAAACATTTTGCCATTGTCTAATGTTTATTCATGTTATATTTGAGGTACTCAATTAAATATTTGGGCGGAGAAAAAAAACACAGTTTGGGAACCACTGGTTTAAATGAACATATCCAATTTGATTTTCCCAACTTAAATACCAGCCAGGGAACTATGACCAAGTATTGTTTGTAAATTAAATAAGAGAATAGATTATTCTTTCTTTAAATTTGTGTTAGGTAAATTAGAACCATATATTTTGTATATTTTGTGAGACTATTTGACTTTTCATACAGCATACTGTCTGTCTGTCTGTCTGTCTGTCTGTCTGTCTGTCTGTCTGTCTGTCTGTCTGTCTGTCTGTCTGTCTGTCTGTCTGTCTGTCTGTCTGTCTGTCTGTCTGTCTGTCTGTCTGTCTGTCTGTCTGTCTGTCTGTCTGTCTGTCTGTCTGTCTGTCTGTCTGTCTGTCTGTCTGTCTGTCTGTCTGTCTGTCTGTCTGTGTTTAACCGTGATGTACTTACTGTATGTACACATACAAGTGCTTATTTCTCCTTTTCAGCCATAGGCTCCGTGCACGTAACGTTATTGTGTGTCTGTGTTAAACCAGAGTGCATTCCCCCTAGACTGTCTTTACACAGACAATTACCTGTGTGTGTGTGTAGACTGAGTGTTTGAGTGAAAAGGCAGGCACTGAGAGTCACTGTTGGTTTCCCTTTCAACATGTCTGTCAGGTGCTGCTGGTGCATGGCTGCTGTTTGTGCAGCTTGTTGCCTGGTAACGTGTACTGTACTAAAGGTGGTGGAGGGATCTGTCTGTGTGTGTGTGTGTGTGTGTGTGTGTGTGTGTGTGTGTGTGTGTGTGTGTGTGTGTGTGTGTGTGTGCGTGCGTGCGTGCGTGCGTGCGTGCGTGCGTGCGTGCGTGCGTGCGTGCGCGTGCGTGTGTGTGTGTGTGTGTGTGTGTGTGTGCTACCAGAGGTGTGGTGTGTCTCTCTGTTTATAACTGATAACTAACAGGGCTACTGCTGTACTGTCCTCAATGCTAACTACCAGGACTACTGCTCTGCTGTCCTCAATGCTAACTGCTAACTACCAGGACTACTGCTCTACTGTCCTCAATGCTAACTGCTAACTGACAGGACTACTGCTCTGCTGTCCTCAATGCTAACTGCTAACTAACAGGACTACTGTCCTACTGTCCTCAATGCTAACTGCTAACTACCAGGACTACTGCTCTGCTGTCCTCCATGCTAACTACCAGGACTACTGCTCTACTGTCCTCAATGCTAACTGCTAACTACCAGGACTACTGCTGTACTGTCCTCAATGCTAACTGCTAACTACCAGGACTACTGCTCTACTGTCCTCCATGCTAACTGCTAACTACCAGGACTACTGCTCTACTGTCCTCAATGCTAACGGCTAACTACCAGGACTACTGCTCTGCTGTCCTCAATGCTAACTACCAGGACTACTGCTGTACTGTCCTCCATGCTAACTGCCAGGACTACTGCTCTACTGTCCTCCATGCTAACTGCCAGGGCTACTGCTCTACTGTCCTCCATGCTAACTGCTAACTAACAGGACTACTGTTCTACTGTCCTCCATGCTAACTACGAAGACTACTGCTCTGCTGTCCTCAATGCTAACTGCTAACTAACAGGACTACTGCTCTGCTGTCCTCAATGCTAACTGCTAACTACCAGGACTACTGCTCTGCTGTCCTCAATGCTAACTGCTAACTACGAAGACTACTGCTCTGCTGTTCTCAATGCTAACTGCTAACTAACAGGACTACTGCTCTGCTGTCCTCAATGCTAACTGCTAACTACCAGGACTACTGCTCTGCTGTCCTCAATGCTAACTGCTAACTACCAGGACTACTGCTCTGCTGTCCTCAATGCTAACTGCTAACTACGAAGACTACTGCTCTGCTGTCCTCAATGCTAACTGCTAACTACCAGGACTACTGCTCTGCTGTCCTCAATGCTAACTGCTAACTAACAGGACTACTGCTCTGCTGTCCTCAATGCTAACTGCTAACTACCAGGACTACTGCTCTGCTGTCCTCAATGCTAACTGCTAACTACGAAGACTACTGCTCTGCTGTTCTCAATGCTAACTGCTAACTAACAGGACTACTGCTCTGCTGTCCTCAATGCTAACTGCTAACTACCAGGACTACTGCTCTGCTGTCCTCAATGCTAACTGCTAACTACCAGGACTACTGCTCTGCTGTCCTCCATGCTAACTACCAGGACTACTGCTCTACTGTCCTCCATGCTAACTGCTAACTAACAGGACTACCACTCTACTGTTCTCCATGCTAACTGCTAACTAACAGGACTACTACTCTATTGTCCTCCATGCTAGCTGCTAACTAACAGGACTACCTATATACTGTCCTCCATGCTAGCTAACAGGACTACTACTCTATTGTCCTCCATGCTATCTGCTAACTGACAGGACAACCTCTCTACTGTCCTCCATGCTAACTGCTAACTAACAGGACTACTACTGTACTGCTTTTCATGGGGATACACAAGCTATTGCAACTCCCACTGAAATAGAATCACATTATATTACATTCTACATTCTAGTCATTCTCATACTAAGGTGATGCACCTGTAGACATGCAATCTCATTTTAGTTCTGTGGTTGCATCTCCCATAGACTAGAATAGAATGTCATTCTATTTGTTCTATTCTAGTTATTCTATGTCTATGGTAACTCCCTCTAAACTTCCTCATATCACAACATTGATTAGAAATGGTGAGAAGCCTCGAGATCCGCAACAGACTTCACTGACTGTGTCAATCGTTCCATCTGTTGATTGATTGTTTGAAATATATTGATGAAAATACGACTGTGACTTGAATTTAATCTGTCTGTTTCCTTTTGTTTATGATTGATTGAGTGCTCATCATTAAAAACATGTTTTTTAAATCAATGATTACGTTATAATTGTCATAATGATTATATTCTATAAATCTACGAACAACCTTTTATTGATTCTTTGCACATTTTAAAATAGCAAATGACCAAACAGTAAGATTAATCAAATCACTCAAATCAAAATGTATTTGTCACATGGTTTGTAATCAACAGGTTTGGAGACTAACAGTGAAATTCTTGCTGACAGGTCCTTTTCCAACAACGCAGAGTTAAAGATGAAATAATATAAACAGAGGAATAACAATAATACGTTAGAATAACATGGATATATACAGGAAGTACCAGGTAATAACATGGCTATATACAGGAAGTACCAGGTAATAACATGGCTATATACAGGGAGTACCAGGTAATAACATGGCTATATACAGGAAGTACCAGGTAATAACATGGCTATATACAGGAATTACCAGGTAATAACATGGCTATATACAGGGAGTACCAGGTAATAACATGGCTATATACAGGGAGTACCAGGTAATAACATGGCTATATACAGGAAGTACCAGGTAATAACATGGCTATATACAGGAAGTACCAGGTAATAACATGGCTATATACAGGAAGTACCAAGTAATAACATGGCTATATAAAGGAAGTACCAGGTAATAACGTGGCTATATACAGGGAGGTAATAGCATGGCTATATACAGGAAGTACCAGGTAATAACATGGCTATATACAGGAAGTACCAAGTAATAACATGGCTATATAAAGGAAGTACCAGGTAATAACATGGCTATATACAGGGAGGTAATAACATGGCTATATACAGGAAGTACCAGGTAATAACATGGCTATATACAGGGAGTACCATGTAATAACATGGCTATATACAGGAAGTACCAGGTAATAACATGGCTATATACAGGAAGTACCAGGTAATAACATGGCTATATACAGGAAGTACCAGTTAATAACATGGATATATACAGGAAGTACCAGGTAATAACATGGCTATATACAGGGAGTACCAGGTAATAACATGGCTATATACAGGAAGTACCAGGTAATAACATGGCTATATACAGGGAGGTAATAACATGGCTGGCTATATACAGGAAGTACCAGGTAATAACATGGCTATATACAGGAAGTACCAGGTCATAACATGGCTATATACAGGAAGTACCAGGTAATAACATGGCTATATACAGGAAGTACCAGGTAATAACATGGCTATGTACAGGAAGTACCAGGTAATAACATGGCTATGTACAGGAAGTACCAGATAATAACATGGTTATATACAGGAAGTACCAGGTAATAACATGGCTATATACAGGAAGTACCAGGTAATAACATGGCTATATACAGGGAGGTAATAGCATGGCTATATACAGGAAGTACCAGGTAATAACATGGCTATATACAGGGAGGTAATAACATGGTTATATACAGGGAGTACCAGGTAATAACATGGCTATATACAGGAAGTACCAGGTAATAACATGGCTATATACAGGAAGTACCAGGTAATAACATGGCTATATACACGGAGGTAATAGCATGGCTATATACAGGAAGTACCAGGTAATAACATGGCTATATACAGGGAGGTAATAGCATGGCTATATACAAGAAGTACCAGGTAATAACATGGCTATATACAGGGAGGTAATAACATGGTTATATACAGGAAGTACCAGGTAATAACATGGCTATATACAGGGAGGTAATAACATGGTTATATACAGGGAGTACCAGGTAATAACATGGCTATATACAGGAAGTACCAGGTAATAACATGGCTATATACAGGAAGTACCAGGTAATAACATGGCTATATACAGGAAGTACCAGGTAATAACATGGCTATATACAGGGAGGTAATAGCATGGCTATATACAGGAAGTACCAGGTAATAACATGGCTATATACAGGGAGGTAATAACATGGTTATATACAGGGAGTACCACCAGGTAATAACATGGCTATATACAGGAAGTACCAGGTAATAACATGGCTATATACAGGAAGTACCAGGTAATAACATGGCTATATACAGGGAGTACTAGGTAATAACATGGCTATATACAGGAAGTACCAGGTAATAACATGGTTATATACAGGGAGGTAATAACATGGCTATATACAGGAAGTACCAGGTAATAACATGGCTATATACAGGGAGTACCAGGTAATAACATGGCTATATACAGGAAGTACCAGGTAATAACATGGCTATATACAGGAAGTACCAGGTAATAACATGGCTATGTACAGGAAGTACCAGGTAATAACATGGTTATATACAGGAAGTACCAGGTAATAACATGGCTATATACAGGAAGTACCAGGTAATAACATGGCTATATACAGGGAGTACCAGGTAATAACATGGCTATATACAGGAAGTACCAGGTAATAACATGGCTATGTACAGGAAGTACCAGGTAATAACATGGTTATATACAGGAAGTACCAGGTAATAACATGGCTATGTACAGGAAGTACCAGGTAATAACATGGCTATATACAGGGAGTACCAGGTAATAACATGGCTATATACAGGAAGTACCAGGTAATAACATTGCTATATACAGGAAGTACCAGGTAATAACATGGCTATATACAGGAAGTACCAGGTAATAACATGGCTATGTACAGGAAGTACCAGGTAATAACATGGTTATATACAGGAAGTACCAGGTACCAATAACATATCGCAGGAAAACTGTCAGGGAACCAAAGCAAAACGTTCTACGAACCTCCCTGGAACCATAGTAAAACGTTCTCAGAACCTCCCTGGAACCATAGTAAAATGTTCTCAGAACCTCCCTGGAACCATAGTAAAACGTTCACAGAACCTCCCTGGAACCATAGTAAAACATTCTCAGAACCTCCCTGGAAACATAGTAAAACATTCTCAGAACCTCCCTGGAACCATAGTAAAATGTTCTCAAAACCTCCCTGGAATCTCCCTGGAACCATAGTAAAATGTTCTCAGAACCTCCCTGGAACTAAAATAATGTACGTTCTCAGAACCTCCCTGGATCTAAAATAATGTACGTTCCCAGAACCTCCCTGGATCTAAAATAATGTACGTTCCCAGAACCTCCCTGGAACTAAAATAATGTACGTTCCCAGAACCTCCCTGGATCTAAAATAATGTACGTTCCCAGAACCTCCCTGGAACTAAAATAATGTACGTTCCCCAGAACCTCCCTGGATCTAAAATAATGTACGTTCCCAGAACCTCCCTGGATCTAAAATAATGTACGTTCCCAGAACCTCCCTGGATCTAAAATAATGTACGTTCCCAGAACCTCCCTGGATCTAAAATAATGTACGTTCCCAGAACCTCCCTGGATCTAAAATAATGTACGTTCCCAGAACCTCCCTGGATCTAAAATAATGTACGTTCCCAGAACCTCCCTGGATCTAAAATAATGTACGTTCCCAGAACCTCCCTGGATCTAAAATAATGTACGTTCCCAGAACCTCCCTGGATCTAAAATAATGTACGTTCCCAGAACCTCCCTGGAACTAAAATAATGTACGTTCCCCAGAACCTCCCTGGATCTAAAATAATGTACGTTCCCAGAACCTCCCTGGATCTAAAATAATGTACGTTCCCAGAACCTCCCTGGATCTAAAATAATGTACGTTCCCAGAACCTCCCTGGATCTAAAATAATGTACGTTCCCAGAACCTCCCTGGATCTAAAATAATGTACGTTCCCAGAACCTCCCTGGAACTAAAATAATGTACGTTCCCCAGAACCTCCCTGGATCTAAAATAATGTACGTTCCCAGAACCTCCCTGGATCTAAAATAATGTACGTTCCCAGAACCTCCCTGGATCTAAAATAATGTACGTTCCCAGAACCTCCCTGGATCTAAAATAATGTACGTTCCCAGAACAAGTGAAATTTTCATTTCCATTCTCAGAATGAATTAAAAAACGTTCAGTTTTACCGTTTCGGAAACTTCTGGCTTAATTCCCAGAACCAATGGGAAACTTCAAAGTAACCAAATGTGTTAGCTGGGTTGCTATCCATGTGTATTTCAATGTTTTTCAAAGTTTTTTGGACTCTGACATAATGTCCCCCGACGGACATTATTTCTCCTCAGGAAAACATGTTGTTACTTCCTTCTCCCTCTCTCGCTCGCTTATTTTCTTTCATTCTTTCTCTCTCTCTCTCTCTCTCTCTCTCTCTCTCTCTCTCTCTCTCTCTCTCTCTCTCTCTCTCTCTCTCTCTCTCTCTGTCCTCTCTCTCTCTCTCTCTCTCTCTCTCTCTCTCTCTCTCCATCTTTCTCCTTCTCACTCTCTCTCTCTCTCTCTCTCTCTCTCTCTCTCTCTCTCTCTCTCTCTCTCTCTCTCTCTCTCTCTCTCTCTCTCTCCATCTCTCTCTCTCTCCATCTCTATCTCCCCTCCCCTCTCTCTCTCTGTCCCTCTCTCTCTCTAACCCTCGCAATCTCTCTTTCAATACTCTCCCTCTCCCCCCTCTTGTCGCTCCCCCATGGCCTGAGGGAACAGTTGGCTTTCTGAATGCTCTTCCCCCTTTGTGAGGACACATTGATTGCCTTGCCACTCTCCAAAGCAAACCAGCATGTGGGCAAGGCAGCCTGCTTTATCTGCGATTGCTCACACACACACACACACACACACACACACACACACACACACACACACACACACACACACACACACACACACACACACACACACACACACACACACACACACACACACACACACACACACACACACACACACACACACACACACACACAGGCTCACCCTTTCTTGTTGAAAGATGGAAGAAAAGAGACGGGAGAAGCAGGGGAAGGGAGAAATCATCGAGGGAGACACCACTTCCAGAAGCTGTCCCATGGTAGACTCTCTCCCTCACTCTTTCTGCTTCTCTATCCCTCACACTCTCTCTGCTTCTCTATCGTTCCCTCTCTTTATCCCTATCTATCCCTCACTCTCTCTCTACTTCTCTATCGTTCCCTCTCTTTCTCCCTATCTATCCCTCACTCTTTCTGCTTCTCTATCCCTCACTCTCTACTTCTCTATCGTTCCCTCACTCTCTCCATTTCTCTAGCCCTCCATCTCTTTCTCTCCCTCTCTATCCCTCCCTCACCCTCTCCGTTTCTCTAGCCCTCCATCTCTTTCTCTCCCTCTCTATCCCTCCCTCACTCTCTCCATTTCTCTAGCCCTCCATCTCTTTCTCTCCCTCTCTATCCCTCCCTCACCCTCTCCGTTTCTCTAGCCCTCCATCTCTTTCTCTCCCTCTCTATCCCTCCCTCTCTGTTCCTCCCTCTTACTCTCATTTTCTCCATCCCTCCCTCCTTCTCCCTTTCCCTCTTTCCCTCCCAACCTCTCTCTCCCTCCATCCCTCGCTATTCCTCTCTCCCTGTCTCCATTTCTCTATCCCTCCCTCCTTCTCTCTCTCTCTCTCTCTCTCTCTCTCTCTTTCCATCCCAACCTACACAGCCCATCGGTAAATGGCCCACCCAACTACCTCATCCCCATATTTGTTTTGCTCTTGTCATGTTTGTCATTTATTGTCATGTCTTGTCCCTGTGCTCCCCATGCTATTCGTTTCCCTCTGCTGGTCTTGTTTGGTTCTATCCCTCTCTCTCCCCCTCCCCCTTTCACTCTCTCGCTCTCTCTTCTCTCTGTCGTTCCGTTCCTGCTCCCAGCTGTTCCTATTCCCCTAATCATCATTTAGCCTTCCCACACCTGTTCCCGATCCTTTCCCCTGATTAGACTCCCTATTTATTCCTTTGTTATCCGTTCCTGTTCCATCGGTTCCTTGTTTTGTATTCCATGCTGTAATTGCGTTTCGCCCTGTCCTGTCGTGTTTTTTGCCGTGATTGTGTATCACCCTGTCCTGTCGTGTTTTGTGCCTTCTTCAGACGCTGCGTGTGAGCAGGTGTCTCAGTTGACTACGGCCTGCGCCTACCCGAAGCGACCTGCAGTCTGTGGCCGCTTCTCCAGTTGTTTTCCCCTCTACTATCTAGAGGATTTCAGTTATTCGGTTTTGAGCATTAATAAACTCTGTTTCTGTTAAGTCGCGTTTGGGTCCTCCTTCACCTGCATAACAGAAGGAACCGATCAAAGAATGGACCCAGCGACTTCAGACGCTCGTTACACTGCCGTCGAGATCCAAGGAGCCATGCTCGGCAGACACGAGCAGGAATTGTCTGCTGCTCGTCATGCCGTGGAGAACCTGGCCGCTCAGGTTTCCGACCTCTCTGGACAGTTCCAGAGTCTACGTCTCGTGCCACCTGTTACTCCCTGGCCTGCCGAGCCTCCTGAACCCAGGGTTAATAACCCACCTTGCTACTCCGGGCAGCCCACTGAGTGCCGCTCCTTTCTCACGCAGTGTGAGATTGTGTTCTCTCTCCAACCCCACACATACTCTAGAGAGAGCTCGGGTTGCTTTCGTCATTTCACTCCTTACTGGCCGGGCTCGAGAATGGGGCACAGCTATCTGGGAGGCAAGGGCTGATTGCTCTAACAGATTCCAGAACTTTAAGGAGGAGATGATTCGGGTTTTTGACCGTTCAGTTTTTGGTGAGGAGGCTTCTAGGGCCCTGGCTTCCTTATGCCAAGGTGAACGGTCCATAACGGATTATTCCATTGAGTTTCGCACTCTTGCTGCCTCTAGTGAGTGGAACGAGCCGGCGCTGCTCGCTCGTTTTCTGGAGGGACTCCACGCAGTGGTTAAGGATGAGATTCTCTCCCGGGAGGTTCCTTCAGATGTGGACTCCTTGATTGCTCTCGCCATCCGCATAGAACGACGGGTAGATCTTCGTCACCGGGCTCGTGGAAGAGAGCTCGCATCAACGGTGTTTCCCTGCTCCGCATCGCAACCATCTCCCTCTGGCTTTGAGACTGAGCCCATGCAGCTGGGAGGGATTCGCATCTCGAATAAGGAGAGGGAACAGAGGATCACCAACCGCCTGTGCCTCTATTGCGGAGTTGCTGGACATTTTGTTATTTCATGTCCAGTAAGAGGCCAGAGCCCATCAGTAAGCGGAGGGCTACTGGTGAGCGCTACTACTCAGGTCCCTTCATCTAGATCTTGTACTACTATGTCGGTCCATCTACGCTGGACCGGTTCGGGTGCTACATGCAGTGCTTTGATTGACTCTGGGGCTGAGGGTTGTTTCATGGACGAAGCATGGGCTCGGAAACATAACATTCCTTTCAGACCGTTAGACAGGCCTACGCCCATGTTTGCCTTAGATGGTAGTCATCTTCCCAGTATCAAATTTGAGACACTACCTTTAACTCTCACAGTATCTGGTAACCACAGTGAGACTATGTCTTTTTGATTTTCCGTTCACCGTTTACACCTGTTGTTTTGGGTCACCCCTGGCTTGTAAGTCATAATCCTTCTATTAATTGGTCTAGTAATTCTATCCTATCCTGGAACGTTTCTTGTCATGTGAAGTGTTTAATGTCTGCCATCCCTCCCATTTCTTCTGTCCCTACTTCTCAGGAGGAACCTGGCGATTTGACAGGAGTGCCGGAGGAATATCATGATCTGCGCACGGTCTTCAGTCGGTCCCGAGCCAACTCCCTTCCTCCTCACCGGTCGTATGATTGTAGTATTGATCTCCTTCCGGGGACCACTCCTCCTCGAGGTAGACTATACTCTCTGTCGGCTCCCGAACGTAAGGCTCTCGAGGATTATTTGTCTGTGTCTCTTGACGCCGGTACCATAGTGCCTTCTTCCTCTCCGGCCGGGGCGGGGTTCTTTTTTGTTAAGAAGAAGGACGGTACTCTGCGCCCCTGCGTGGATTATCGAGGGCTGAATGACATAACGGTTAAGAATCGTTATCCGCTTCCCCTTATGTCATCAGCCTTCGAGATTCTGCAGGGAGCCAGGTGCTTTACTAAGTTGGACCTTCGTAACGCTTACCATCTCGTGCGCATCAGAGAGGGGGACGAGTGGAAAACGGCGTTTAATACTCCGTTAGGGCATTTTGAGTACCGGGTTCTGCCGTTCGGTCTCGCCAATGCGCCAGCTGTTTTTCAGGCATTAGTTAATGATGTTCTGAGAGACATGCTGAACATTTTTGTTTTTGTCTATCTTGACGATATCCTGATTTTTTCTCCGTCACTCGAGATTCATGTTCAGCACGTTCGACGTGTTCTACAGCGCCTTTTAGAGAATTGTCTCTACGTAAAGGCTGAGAAGTGCTCTTTTCATGTCTCCTCCGTTACTTTTCTCGGTTCCGTTATTTCCGCTGAAGGCATTCAGATGGATTCCGCTAAGGTCCAAGCTGTCAGTGATTGGCCCGTTCCAAGGTCACGTGTCGAGTTGCAGCGCTTCTTAGGTTTCGCTAATTTCTATCGGCGTTTCATTCGTAATTTCGGTCAAGTTGCTGCCCCTCTCACAGCTCTTACTTCTGTCAAGACGTGTTTTAAGTGGTCCGGTTCCGCCCAGGGAGCTTTTGATCTTCTAAAAGAACGTTTTACGTCCGCTCCTATCCTCGTTACTCCTGACGTCACTAGACAATTCATTGTCGAGGTTGACGCTTCAGAGGTAGGCGTGGGAGCCATTCTATCCCAGCGCTCCCAGTCTGACGATAAGGTTCATCCTTGCGCTTATTTTTCTCATCGCCTGTCGCCATCTGAGCGCAACTATGATGTGGGTAACCGTGAACTGCTCGCCATCCGCTTAGCCCTAGGCGAATGGCGACAGTGGTTGGAGGGGGCGACCGTTCCTTTTGTCGTTTGGACAGACCATAAGAACCTTGAGTACATCCGTTCTGCCAAACGACTTAATGCCCGTCAAGCTCGTTGGGCGTTGTTTTTCGCTCGTTTCGAGTTTGTGATTTCTTACCGTCCGGGTAGCAAGAACACCAAGCCTGATGCCTTATCCCGTCTGTTTAGTTCTTCTGTGGCTTCTACTGATCCCGAGGGGATTCTTCCTTATGGGCGTGTTGTCGGGTTAACAGTCTGGGGAATTGAAAGACAGGTTAAGCAAGCACTCACGCACACTGCGTCGCCGCGCGCTTGTCCTAGTAACCTCCTTTTCGTTCCTGTTTCCACTCGTCTGGCTGTTCTTCAGTGGGCTCACTCTGCCAAGTTAGCGGGTCATCCCGGTGTTCGAGGCACTCTTGCGTCTATTCGCCAGCGCTTTTGGTGGCCGACTCAGGAGCGTGACACGCGCCGTTTCGTGGCTGCCTGTTCGGACTGCGCGCAGACTAAGTCGGGTAACTCTCCTCCTGCCGGTCGTCTCAGACCGCTCCCCATTCCTTCTCGACCATGGTCTCACATTGCCTTAGACTTCATTACCGGTCTGCCTTTGTCTGCGGGGAAGACTGTGATTCTGACGGTTGTCGATAGGTTCTCTAAGGCGGCACATTTCATTCCCCTCGCTAAACTTCCTTCCGCTAAGGAGACGGCACAAATCATTATTGAGAATGTATTCAGAATTCATGGCCTCCCGTTAGACGCCGTTTCAGACAGAGGTCCGCAATTCACGTCACAGTTTTGGAGGGAGTTCTGTCGTTTGATTGGTGCGTCCGTCAGTCTCTCTTCCGGGTTTCATCCCCAGTCTAACGGTCAAGCAGAGAGGGCCAATCAGACGATTGGTCGCATACTACGCAGCCTTTCTTTCAGGAACCCTGCGTCTTGGGCAGAACAGCTCCCCTGGGCAGAATACGCTCACAATTCGCTTCCTTCGTCTGCTACCGGGTTATCTCCGTTTCAGAGTAGTCTGGGTTACCAGCCTCCTCTGTTCTCATCCCAGCTTGCCGAGTCCAGCGTTCCCTCCGCTCAAGCGTTTGTCCAACGTTGTGAGCGCACCTGGAGGAGGGTGAGGTCTGCACTTTGCCGTTACAGGGCACAGACGGTGAGAGCCGCCAATAAACGCAGGATTAAGAGTCCAAGGTATTGTTGCGGCCAGAGAGTGTGGCTTTCCACTCGCAACCTTCCTCTTACGACAGCTTCTCGTAAGTTGACTCCGCGGTTCATTGGTCCGTTCCGTGTCTCCCAGGTCGTCAATCCTGTCGCTGTGCGACTGCTTCTTCCGCGACATCTTCGTCGCGTCCATCCTGTCTTCCATGTCTCCTGTGTTAAGCCCTTTCTTCGCACCCCGTTCGTCTTCCCTCCCCCCTCCCGTCCTTGTCGAGAGCGCACCTATTTACAAGGTACATAAAATTATGGACATGCGTTCTCGGGGACGGGGTCACCAATACCTAGTGGATTGGGAGGGTTACGGTCCTGAGGAGAGGAGTTGGGTTCCGTCTCGGGACGTGCTGGACCGTTCGCTCATCGATGATTTCCTCCGTTGCCGCCAGGATTCCTCCTCGAGTGCGCCAGGAGGCGCTCGGTGAGTGGGGGGTACTGTCATGTTTGTCATTTATTGTCATGTCTTGTCCCTGTGCTCCCCATGCTATTCGTTTCCCTCTGCTGGTCTTGTTTGGTTCTATCCCTCTCTCTCCCCCTCCCCTTTCACTCTCTCGCTCTCTCTTCTCTCTGTCGTTCCGTTCCTGCTCCCAGCTGTTCCTATTCCCCTAATCATCATTTAGCCTTCCCACACCTGTTCCCGATCCTTTCCCCTGATTAGACTCCCTATTTATTCCTTTGTTATCCGTTCCTGTTCCATCGGTTCCTTGTTTTGTATTCCATGCTGTAATTGCGTTTCGCCCTGTCCTGTCGTGTTTTTTGCCGTGATTGTGTATCACCCTGTCCTGTCGTGTTTTGTGCCTTCTTCAGACGCTGCGTGTGAGCAGGTGTCTCAGTTGACTACGGCCTGCGCCTACCCGAAGCGACCTGCAGTCTGTGGCCGCTTCTCCAGTTGTTTTCCCCTCTACTATCTAGAGGATTTCAGTTATTCGGTTTTGAGCATTAATAAACTCTGTTTCTGTTAAGTCGCGTTTGGGTCCTCCTTCACCTGCATAACAGCTCTTTTGCAATACAGTATCTCTACTTGCACATCATCATCTGCACATCTATCACTCCAGTATTAATGCTAAATTGTAATTATTTCACCACTATGGCCTATTTATTGCCTTATCTCCCTAATCTTACTACATTTGCACACACTGTATATAGATTTTTCTATTGTGTTATTGACTGTACGTTTGTTTATGTGGAACTCTGTATTGTTGTTGTTGTTGTCGCTCTGCTTTGCTTTATCTTAGCCAGGTCGCAGTTGTAAATGAGAACTTGTTCTCAACTGTCTATATAGTACTTCCTGTATATACACTTCCTGTATATAGTGACAAATAAGGGTTATTTGGTTTGTAACAAACCATTTCCTAAGGTTCTATAAATAACCATTAATAAAAGGTTCTATATAAAATCAAATTAAATTAAATGTTATTTGTCAAATGCTCAGAAAACAGGAAGTGTAGTAGAAATGCTCACTGACAAGCCCTTAACCAACAATGCAGTTTAAGAAAAAACCAACAAACAAAGTAAGAGATAATAACAACAAATAATTAAAGAGCAGCAGTAAATAACAATAGAGGGGCTATATACAGGGTATTACGGTACAGAGTCAATGTGGAGGCTATATACAGGGTATTACGGTACAGAGTCAATGTGGAGGCTATATACAGGGTGTTACGGTACAGAGTCAATGTGGAGGCTATATACAGGGTATTACGGTACAGAGTCAATGTGGAGGCTATATACAGGGTATTACGGTACAGAGTCAATGTGGAGGCTATATACAGGGTATTACGGTATAGAGTCCATGTGGAGGCTATATACAGGGTATTACGGTACAGAGTCAATGTGGAGGCTATATACAGGGTGTTACGGTACAGAGTCAATGTGGAGGCTATATACAGGGTATTACGGTACAGAGTCAATGTGGAGGCTATATACAGGGGGTACCAGTACAGAGTCAATGTGGAGGCTATATACAGGGTATTACGGTACAGAGTCCATGTGGAGGCTATATGCAGGGTGTTACGGTACAGAGTCAATGTGGAGGCTATATACAGGGGGTACCGGTACAGAGTCAATGTGGAGGCTATATACAGGGTATTATGGTACAGAGTCAATGTGGAGGCTATATACAGGGTATTACGGTACAGAGTCAATGTGGAGGCTATATACAGGGTATTACGGTACAGAGTCAATGTGGAGGCTATATACAGGGGGTACCGGTACAGAGTCAATGTGGAGGCTATATACCGGGTGTTACGGTACAGAGTCAATGTGGAGGCTATATACAGGGTATTACGGTACAGAGTCAATGTGGAGGCTATATACAGGGTATTACGGTACAGAGTCAATGTGGAGGCTCTATACGGGGTATTACGGTACAGAGTCCATGTGGAGGCTATATACAGGGTATTACGGTACAGAGTCCATGTGGAGGCTATATACAGGGAGTACCGGTACAGAGTCAATGTGGAGGCTATATACAGGGTATTACGGTACAGAGTCCATGTGGAGGCTATATACAGGGGGTACCGGTACAGAGTCAATGTGGAGGCTATATACAGGGTGTTACGGTACAGAGTCAATGTGGAGGCTATATACAGGGTGTTACGGTACAGAGTCAATGTGGAGGCTTTATACAGGGTATTAAGGTACAGAGTCAATGTGGAGGCTATATACAGGGTATTACGGTACAGAGTCAATGTGGAGGCTATATACAGGGGGTACCGGTACAGGGTCAATGTGGAGGCTATATACAGGGTGTTACGGTACAGTCAATGTGGAGGCTATATACAGGGTGTTACGGTACAGAGTCAATGTGGAGTCTATATACAGGGTGTTACTGTACAGGGTCAATGTGGAAGCTATATATAGGGTGTTACTGTACAGAGTCAATGTGGAGGCTATATACAGGGTGTTACGGTACATAGTCAATGTGGAGGCTATATACAGGGTGTTACGGTACAGAGTCAATGTGGAGGCTATATACAGGAAAAGGTTGTTGTCCTTGCACCACACAGTCAGGTCTCTAACCTCCTCCCGTCTCATTGTTGTCGGTGATCAGGCCTACCACTGTTGTGTTATCAATAACTTAATGATGGTGTTGGAGTCGTGCCTGGCCGTGCGGTCATGAGTGAACAGGGAGTACAGGAGGGGACTGAGCACACAACCCTGAGGGGCCCCTGTGTTGAGGATCAGCATGGCAGATGTGTTGTTACCTACCCTCACCACCTGGGGGCGGCCCGTCAGGAAGTCCAGGATCCAGTTGCAGAGGGAGGTGTTTAGTCCCAGGGTCCTTAGCTTAGTGATGAGCTTTGAGGGCACTATGGTGTTGAACGCTGAGCTGTAGTCAAGAACAGCATTCTCACATAGGTATTCCTCTTGTCCAGGTGGGAAAGGGCAGTGTGGAGTGCAATAGAGATGGCATCATCTGTGAATCTGTTTGGGTGGTATGCAAATTGGAGTGGGTCTAGGGTTTCTGGGATAATGGTGTTGATTTGAGCCGTGACAAGCCTTTCAAATCATTTCATGGCTACAGATGTGAGTGCTACGGGTCGGTAGTCATTTAGGCAGGTTACCTTAATGTTCTTGGGCACAGGGACTATATAAACAATACCTTTTTATGGTTCTTTATGGAGAATTTTTCTACCAAGAACATTTCTCAATCTCAAAGGTTCTTTGTAAACCCGTACAAGGGTTTTGTATTCTATTTAACTATGTTATATTGTCGAAATTCCATAGGTGTTATTATGGGGTTAATAATTGACAAGGTGAATCAGGTATGGTAGCTTTGGAGAGGTACGAGGTAATAGCTTGCCTGGAACAGCTGGGATTTCCTGAGGAGAGAATTGAGAACTAATGAATTAGTTAACTGTGCTCTCAATATGACACCAGACCACATGTTAATATTTCAGAAGACGTTAGACATAGTCATATTTAAATTATATTATATATTATATTATACTTAAAAATATAACTGGCAATAACCCAACACATTAAATAAACAGGAAGGACAAAAATGATATCTGTGATCAAACCACGCCCCCAAAATATTCTAATGAGCTGCCGCCCCCTACATTATCACTAAGAGAGGAAAGAACCCTTTTCTATTCTGTAATGAACCAATGAAAGGATGAAAAGGGTTCTTGGGAGTCATGGAAACACACAAAGAACCCTTGCAGAACCCTCTTTTCTTCGGGTGTAGAACCTCTTGTCTTCTTGTCAAACGATCTTGTTCTTTTTCTGATCCCTGATCTTCCGTGACTGACTGGCTATCTTCTCTCTGTGTGTGTGTGTGTGTGTGTGTGTGTGTGTGTGTGTGTGTGTGTGTGTGTGTGTGTGTGTGTGTGTGTGTGTGTGTGTGTGTGTGTGTGTGTGTGTGTGTGTGTGTGTGTGTGTGTGTGTGTGTGTGTGTGTGTGTGTGTGTGTGTGTGTGGACCAGCCTGCTACCGGGTGTAAACTGATATACACCCGGTATATCGGGTGTATAGGAATAACAGGTTAAAAAACAACCAAACAGTGAAGATTATTAAGGTGTATTGTAAACAGTTTTACTATCCATAATTACCTAACAATCTTAATTCATTTTACAGCTCATATTCCCAAATAGCTAAAAACAAAAGTGCTGAAAACACAAACTTTTGATAATACACCTCTCTCTCTCTTTCCTTCCTTCCTTCCTTCCTTCCTTCCCTCTCTCTCTCCCTCTTTCTCTCTCCCACCCTCTCAATTCAATTCAAGGAGCTTTAATGGCATGGGAAATATTCACAGAAGTTAAATAAAAAATATTACACTCAAGTTCCAAAAGAATTTCAAATGTCCTTTTATGTCTATATATAGTGTTGCAGAGATGTGCAAATAGCTAAAGTACAAAAGGGAAAATAAATAAATATGGGTTGTATCTACAATTGTGTTTGTTCTTCACTGGTTTCCCTTTTCTTGTGGAAACAGGTCACAAATCTTGCTGCTGCGAAGGCAGACTGTGGTATTTTACCCAGTAGATATGAAAATGTATCCAAATTAGATTTTTGTTTTCATTCTTTGTGGGTCTGTGTAATTTGAGGGAAATATGTGTCTCTAATATGGTCATACATTTGGCAGGAGGTTAGGAAGTGCAGCTCCGTTTCCACCTCATTGTGTGGGCAGTGAGCACATAGCCTGTCTTCTCCTGAGAGCATTGTCTGCCTACAGCGACCTTTCTCAATAGCAAGGCTATGCTCACTGAGTCTGTACTGAGTCTGTTGTTTTGTTAATTCTTTCCAATGTGTTAAGTAATTCTCTTTTTGTTTTCTCATGACATCGTTTGGTCTAATTGTGCTGCTGTCCTGGGGCTCTGTAGGGTGTGTTTGTGTTTGTGAACAGAGCCCCAGGACCATTTTGATTTTGATATTTAGTGGATATCGGCCTAATTCTGCTCCGCATTCTTTGGTGTTTTACCAACAGGAAAGGGTGTGTGTGTGTGTGTGTGTGTGTGTGTGTGTGTGTGTGTGTGTGTGTGTGTGTGTGTGTGTGTGTGTGTGTGTGTGTGTGTGTGTGTGTGTGTGTGTGTGTGTGTGTGTGTGTGTGTGTTGTGATGTCCACCGCAGGAACCCAGCACCGTACCTCTGGGCCCCTCCCAGTCGATGAGGTACCAAATCCAGGACCTCATGGACCGATGTCCAGAGTGCGTCAATGGGTTAAAAACACAGATTCCTGCAAATTTTTTATACCAGCGTGACAAGTATTTTTAACCAGATCCTAATTGGTAACTAGACCTTTTTTTGAACACCATTATTTTTTGTCTTACTGAGATTTACTGTCATGGCCCAGGTCTGACAGATCTTCTGCTATGTGCTGCTATAGACCCTCCTTGGTTGGGGACAGAAGCACCAGATCATCAGCAAGTAGTTGATTTCAGATTCTATTAGGCTGAGGCTGGGTCCTGCAGACTGTTCTAGTGCCATCTCCAATCCGTTGATAGATATGTTGAAGAGGGTGGGGCTTAAGCTGCATCCCTGTCTCACCCCACGGCCCCGTGGAAAGAAATGTGTGTCTTTTTTGCCAATTTTAACCTCACTTTCGCAGTGTATTTTATAACGTTGTATTTTTCCCCCCAACACCACTTTCCATTAATTTGTATGTCAGACCCTCATGACAAATTGTGTCAAAAGCTTTTTTTGTAATCAACAAAGCAATGAGAAGACTTTGCCATTGTTTTGGTTTGTTTGTTTGTCAGTTAGGGTGTGCAGGGTGAATACATGGTCTGTCATATTGTAATTTGGTAAAAAAAAAAGAAAGAAATTGACATTTACTCAGTACGTTGTTTTCACTGAGGAAATGTACGAGACTGCTTTTAATGATAATGCAGAGGATTTTCCCAATGTTACTGTTGACGCATATTCCACGGTAGTTATTGGGGTCAAATTTGTCCACTTTTTTGGATTGGGGTGATCAGTCCTTGGTTCCAAATATTGGGGAAGAAGCCAGAGATGAGGATGATGTTAAAGAGTTTAAGTATAGTCAATTGGAATTTGTGGTCTGCATATTTTATCATTTAATTGAGGATACCATCAACACCACAGGCCTTTTTGGGTTGGAGGGTTTGTATTTTGTCCTGTAACTCGTTCAAGGTAATTTGAGAACCCAGTGGGTTCTGGCAGTCTTTAATAGCTGATTCCAAGATTTGTATTTGATTATGTTTTTGCTGTTTGTTCTTTATTAAAGAGCCAAAAAGATTGGAGAAGTGGTTCACCCATACATCTGCATTTTGGATAGATACAGTTGAAGTCGGAAGTTTACATACAACGTAGCCAAAAACAATTAAACTTGGTTTTCACAATTCCTGACATTTAATCCTAGTTAACATTCCCTGTTTTAGGTCAGTTAGGATCACCACTTTATTTTAAGAATGTGAAATGTCAGAATAATAGAAGAGAGGATGATTTATTTCAGCTTTTATTTATTTCATTACATTCCCAGTGGGTCAGACGTGTACATACACTGAATTAGTATTTGGTAGCATTGCCTTTAAATTGTTTAACTTGAGTCAAACATCTCAGGTAGTCTTCCACAAGCTTCCCACAACAAATTAGGTGAATTTTGACCCATTCCTCCTGACAGAGCTCGTGTAACTGAGTCAGGTTTGTAGGCCTCCTTGCTCACACAAGCTTTTTCAGTTCTGCCCACACATTTTCTATGGGATTGAGGTCGTGGCTTTGTGATGGCCACTCTATTACCTTGACTGTCATGTTCATTGTAAGGACCAAGGTGCAGCGTGGTATGCGTACATTCTTCTTTATTTAAGAATGAACACTGAACAATGGCCACCTAAATATAATCCCCAATCAGAAACAACGATAATTAGTTGCCTCTGATTGGGAACCATGTCAGGCCACCATAGTCATAAAAATAACTAGACCTACTAAACCCCTAGACATACAAAAACCCAAGACAATACAAAAACTAGCATACCCACCCTCGTCACACCCAGACCTAAATAAATAATAAAGAAAACAAAGATAGCTAAGGTCAGGGCGTGACATTGACTTAGTTGTCCTTAAGCCATTTCCAACAACTTTGGAAGTATGCTTGGGGTCATTGTCCATTTGGAAGACCCATTTGCGACCAAGCTTTGACTTCCTGACTGATGTCTTGAGATGTTGCTTCAAAAAATCCACATAATTTTCCTACCTCATGATGCCCTCTATTTTGTGAAGTGCACCAGTCCCTCCTCCAGCAAAGCACCCCCACAACATGATGCTGCCACCCCTGTGCTTCATGGTTGGGATGGTGTTCTTCGGCTTGCAAGCCTCCCCCTTTTTCCTCCAAACATAACGATGGTCATTATGGCCAAACAGTTCATTTTTGTTACATCAGACCAGAGGACATTTCTCCAAAAAGTATGATCTTTGTCCCCATGTGCAGTTGCAAACCGTAGTCTGGCATTTTTTTATGGCTGTTTTGGAGCCGTGGCTTCTCCCTTGCTGAGTGGCCATTCAGGTTATGTCGATATAGGACTCGTTTTACTGTGGATATAGATACTTCAGCATCTTCACAAGGTTCCTCACTGTTGTTCTGGGATTGATTTGCACTTTTTGCACCAAAGTACGTTCATCTGTAGGAGACAGAACGCATCTCCTTCCTGAGCGGTTTGACGGCTGCGTGGTCCCATGGTGTTTATACTTGCGTACTATTGTTTGTACAGATTAACGTGGTACCTTCAGGCGTTTGGAAATTAGACTTGTGGAGATCTACAATTTTTCTTCTGAGGTCTTGGCTGATTTCTTTTGATTTTCCCATGATGAAAGAGGCACTGAGTTTGAAGGTAGGCCTTGAAATACATCCACAGGTACACCTCCAATTGACTCAAATGATGTCAATTAGCCTATCAGATGCTTCTAAAGCCATGAGTTGTTAGTCTATGGATTCGTCAATTACATTGAGCTGATTACTGATGTGATTCACCATAGTGAAGGTTTTGTGGATCTCTATGTTTTTGGTTGGACAGGTTTCTCCATTTCTTTCTGAGGTTTTTTGCCTTCTTCATCAAACCATTTGACATTGTTGTTAATTTTTCTTAGGTTGTCTGTTAGGAATTTTTTGATTTGATAGGGAAGCTGAAAGGTCAAATATATTTATAATATATTTAGTTCATTTGATTTCTGCTGCTAAGTGCACACCTTCACTATTACAGTGAAATGTTTTGTCCAAAAATAGTTTTTTTTGGTGGGTTTCTACACTACTGTCCTTCCACCTATAGTATTTCTTAGCCCCAGCTCCTGTGTGAGGTACTGGGGCTACGGTTGAGGGTGACGTCCTTCAGGAGGGGGTCTAACTGCTCTGTCCATTGCTCTGCTCCTGTGTGAGGTACTGGGCCTACGGTTGAGGGTGACGTCCTTCAGGAAGGGCTCTAACTGCTCTGTCCATTGCACTGCTCCTGTGTGAGGTACTGGGGCTACGGTTGAGGGTGACGTCCTTCAGGAGGGGGTCTAACTGCTCTGTCCATTGCTCTGCTCCTGTGTGAGGTACTGGGGCTACGGTTGAGGGTGACGTCCTTCAGGAGGGGGTCTAACTGCTCTGTCCATTGCTCTGCTCCTGTGTGAGGTACTGGGGCTACGGTTGAGGGTGACGTCCTTCAGGAGGGGGTCTAACTGCTCTGTCCATTGCTCTGCTCCTGTGTGAGGTACTGGGGCTACGGTTGAGGGTGACGTCCTTCAGGAGGGGGTCTAACTGCTCTGTCCATTGCTCTGCTCCTGTGTGAGGTACTGGGGCTACGGTTGAGGGTGACGTCCTTCAGGAGGGGCTCTAACTGCTCTGTCCATTGCACTGCTCCTGTGTGAGGTACTGGGGCTACGGTTGAGGGTGACGTCCTTCAGGAGGGGGTCTAACTGCTCTGTCCATTGCTCTGCTCCTGTGTGAGGTACTGGGGCTACGGTTGAGGGTGACGTCCTTCAGGAGGGGGTCTAACTGCTCTGTCCATTGCTCTGCTCCTGTGTGAGGTACTGGGGCTACGGTTGAGGGTGACGTCCTTCAGGAGGGGGTCTAACTGCTCTGTCCATTGTTCTGCTCCTGTGTGAGGTGCTGGGGCTACGGTTGAGGGTGACGTCCTTCAGGGCAAACGTTGGGATTGCTGCCTTTTCTTTTTTTATTTTACCTTTATTTAACCAGGCAAGTCAGTTAAGAACAAATTCTTACTTTCAATGACGGCCTAGGAACAGTGGGTTAACTGCCTGTTCAGGGGCAGAACGACAGATTTGTACCTTGTCAGCTCGAGGATTTGAACATGAAACCTTTCGGTTACTAGTCCAACGCTCCAACCACTAGGCTACCCTGCCGCCCCTTGCCTTGCAGAGGACCTGGTCATAAAGGCTGTTCAAGTCCAGGGTGGAGTGGTGGGTCAGGTAGACGTTAGGTTTTGGGGCACAGTGCCGGAAAATGCTTACATCCACTCACTGTATGGTGGCAAGGTGAATGTATTTTTGTGTTAGCAGGGTGGAGATAATCACTTGTGCATTGGGGAAAGTAGATTAAGCTTTTTCAATCACTCCCTTGAGTGCTGGGCCCCCAGGTAGTGTTAGCTGTGCCATGTGTTCCTCTCTCTCTCTCCTTCACTGCTGTTAGCTGTGCCATGAGTTCCTCTCTCTCCTTCACTGCTGTTAGCTGTGCCATGTGTTCCTCTCTCTCCTTCACTGCTGTTAGCTGTGCCATACCCCTGTCTGCGCATTATGCCCTGAATATATTCTACCATGCCCAGAAACCTGCTCCTCTTATCCTCTGCCCCCAACGCTCTAGGCGACCAGTTTTGATAGCCTTTAGCCGTACCCTCATACTACTCCTTCTCTGTTCCGCGGGTGATGTGGAGGTAAACCCAGGCCCCGCATGTCCCCAGGTACCCTCATTTGTTGACTTCTGTGATCGAAAAAGTCTTGGTTTCATGCATGTCAACATCAGAAGCCTCCTCCCTAAGTTTGTTTTACTCACTGCTTTAGCACACCCTGCTAACCCTGATGTCCTTGCCGTGTCTGAATCCTGGCTCAGGAAGGCCACCAAAAATTCAGAGATTTCCATACCCAACTATAACATCTTCCATCAACTATAACATCTTCCCTTCTGCCAAAGGGGGCGGAGTCGCAGTCTACTGCAGAGATAGCCTGCAAAGTAATGTCATACTTTCCAGGTCCATACCCAAACAGTTTGAACTACTAATCTTGAAAATTACTCTCTCCAGAAACAAGTCTCTCACTGTTGCCGCCTGCTACCGACCCCCCTCAGCTCCCAGCTGTGCCCTGGACACCATTTGTGAATTGATCGCCCCCCATCTAGCTTCAGAGTTCGTTCTGTTAGGTGACCTAAACTGGGATATGCTTAACACCCCGGCAGTCCTACACTCTAAGCTAGATGCCCTCAATCTCACTCAAATCATCAAGGAACCCACCAGGTACAACCCTAACTCTGTAAACAAGGGCACCCTCATAGACGTCATCCTGACCAACTGGCCCTCCAAATATACCTCTGCTGTCTTCAACCAGGATCTCAGCGATCACTGCCTCATCGCCTGTATCCGCCACGGAGCCGCAGTCAAACGACCACCCTCATCACTGTCAAACGCTCCCTAAAACACTTCTGTGAGCAGGCCTTTCTAATCGACCTGGCCCGGGTATCCTGGAAGGACATTGACCTCATCCCGTCAGTTGAGGATGCATGGTCATTCTTTAAAAGTAACTTCCTCACCATTTTAGATAAGCATGCTCCGTTCAAAAAATGCAGAACCAAGAACAGATACAGCCCTTGGTTCACTCCAGACCTGACTGCCCTCGACCAGCACAAAAACATCCTGTGGCGGACTGCAATAGCATCGAATAGCCCCGTGATATGCAACTGTTCAGGGAAGTCAGGAACCAATACACGCAGTCAGTCAGGAAAGCTAAGGCCAGCTTCTTCAGGCAGAAGTTTGCATCCTGTAGCTCCAACTCCAAAAAGTTCTGGGACACTGTGAAGTCCATGGAGAACAAGAGCACCTCCTCCCAGCTGCCCACTGCACTGAGGCTAGGAAACACGGTCTCCACCGATAAATCCATGATTATCGAAAACTTCAATAAGCACTTCTCAACGGCTGGCCATGCCTTCCGCCTGGCTATTCCAACCACGGCCAACAGCTCCGCCCCCCCCGTAGCTCCTCACCCAAGCCTCTCCAGGTTCTCCTTTACCCAAATCCAGATAGCAGATGTTCTGAAAGAGCTGCAAAACCTGGACCCGTACAAATCAGCTGGGCTTGACAATCTGGACCCGCTATTTCTGAAACTATCTGCCGCCATTGTCGCAACCCCTATTACCAGCCTGTTCAACCTCTCTTTCATATCGTCTGAGATCCCCAAGGATTGGAAAGCTGCCGCAGTCATCCCCCTCTTCAAAGGGGGAGACACCCTGCACCCAAACTGTTACAGACCTATATCCATCCTGCCCTGCCTATCTAAGGTCTTCGAAAGCCAAGTCAACAAACAGGTCACTGACCATCTCGAATCCCACCGTACCTTCTCCGCTGTGCAATCTGGTTTCCGAGCCGGTCACGGGTGCACCTCAGCCACACTCAAGGTACTAAACGATATCATAACCGCCATCGATAAAAGACAGTACTGTGCAGCCGTCTTCATCGACCTCGCCAAGGCTTTCGACTCTGTCAATCACCATATTCTTATCGGCAGACTCAACAGCCTCGGTTTTTCGGATGACTGCCTTGCCTGGTTCACCAATTACTTTGCAGACAGAGTTCAGTGTGTCAAATCGGAGGGCATGCTGTCCGGTCCTCTGGCAGTCTCTATGGGGGTGCCACAGGGTTCAATTCTCGGGCCGACTCTTTTCCCTGTGTATATCAATGATGTTGCTCTTGCTGCGGGCGATTCCCTGATCCACCTCTACGCAGACGACACCATTCTATATACTTTCGGCCCGTCATTGGACACTGTGCTATCTAACCTCCAAACGAGCTTCAATGCCATACAGCACTCCTTCCGTGGCCTCCAACTGCTCTTAAACGCGAGTAAAACCAAATGCATGCTTTTCAACCGATCGCTGCCTGCACCCGCATGCCCGACTAGCATCACCACCCTGGATGGTTCCGACCTTGAATATGTGGACATCTATAAGTACCTAGGTGTCTGGCTAGACTGCAAACTCTCCTTCCAGACCCACATCAAACATCTCCAATCGAAAATCAAATCAAGAGTCGGCTTTCTATTCCGCAACAAAGCCTCCTTCACTCACGCTGCCAAGCTTACCCTAGTAAAACTGACTATCCTACCGATCCTCGACTTCGGCGATGTCATCTACAAAATGGCTTCCAACACTCTACTCAGCAAACTGGATGCAGTCTATCACAGTGCCATCCGTTTTGTCACTAAAGCACCTTATACCACCCACCACTGCGACTTGTATGCTCTAGTCGGCTGGCCCTCACTACATATTCGTCGCCAGACCCACTGGCTCCAGGTCATCTACAAGTCCATGCTAGGTAAAGCTCCGCCTTATCTCAGTTCACTGGTCACGATGGCAACACCCATCCGTAGCACGCGCTCCAGCAGGTGTATCTCACTGATCATCCCTAAAGCCAACACATCATTTGGCCGCCTTTCGTTCCAGTACTCTGCTGCCTGTGACTGGAACGAATTGCAAAAATCGCTGAAGTTGGAGACTTTTATCTCCCTCACCAACTTCAAACATCAGCTATCCGAGCAGCTAACCGATCGCTGCAGCTGTACATAGTCTATAGGAAAATAGCCCACCCATTTTCACCTACCTCATTCCCATACTGTTTTTATACTGTTTTTATTTATTTATTTTTCTGCTCTTTTGCACACCAATATCTCTACCTGTACATGACCATCTGATCATTTATCACTCCAGCGTTAATCTGCAAAATTGTATTATTCGCCTACCTCCTCATGCCTTTTGCACACAATGTATATAGACTGCCCATTTTTTTTTCTACTGTGTTATTGACTTGTTAATTGTTTATTCCATGTGTAACTCTGTGTTGTCTGTTCACACTGCTATGCTTTATCTTGGCCAGGTCGCAGTTGCAAATGAGAACTTGTTCTCAACTAGCCTACCTGGTTAAATAAAGGTGAAAAAAAAAAAAAAATGTGTTCCTCTCTCTCCTTCACTGCTGTTAGCTGTGCCATGTGTTCCTCTCTCTCCTTCACTGCTGTTAGCTGTGCCATGTGTTCCTCTCTCTCCTTCACTGCTGTTAGCTGTGCCATGTGTTCCTCTCTCTCCTTCACTGCTGTTAGCTGTGCCATGTGTTCCTCTCTCTCCTTCACTGCTGTTAGCTGTGCCATGTGTTCCTCTCTCTCCTTCACTGCTGTTAGCTGTGCCATGTGTTCCTCTCTCTCCTTCACTGCTGTTAGCTGTGCCATGTGTTCCTCTCTCTCCTTCACTGCTGTTAGCTGTGCCATGTGTTCCTCTCTCTCCTTCACTGCTGTTAGCTGTGCCATGAGTTCCTCTCTCTCCTTCACTGTTGTTAGCTGTGCCATGTGTTTCTCTCTCTCTCTCCTTCACTGCTGTTAGCTGTGCCATGAGTTCCTCTCTCTCCTTCACTGTGGAACATGAATCAGCTTACGTTCCCCTCTTTGTGGCAGTCAGCAAATACTGTCTGTGGATTGTCCTTGAGGAGCTTCTTTTTGCACGGTTATTTTTAATATCCATGGGGTACTGTACTGTGAGGACATCTGCCCCGGGATACGACATGGTGCTTCAAGGGTCACTACATTTGGATGGGGTGGAGGGTGGGTGGGGGGGGGGGGGGTGAAACCCTGCTGCCATTGTTCAGCTCAAGAGTTTTCACACCTCTCACTTCACACTTCAGTGCAAATTGAAGATGCAGCAAGGTCAGTTATGTCCTAGCAGCTTGGTATATAATTTATACAATGACTGCCTACTCCGGCCAAACCGACTCCGGGATGCTGGCTTTCTAGGCAGAGTTCCTCTGTCCAGTCTCAACGTCAACATTGAAGAGGTGACTCCGGGATGCTGGCCTTCTAGGCAGAGTTCCTCTGTCCAGCTACAATGGTCATTTACGACATTAACAATGGGTACACTCTATTTCTGATCAATTTGATGTTATTTTAATGGTCCAAAAAATATGCTTTTCTTTCAAAAAACAAAAACAAGTGACCCCAAACGTTTGAAAGGTAATGTATATTTATTTATTTAACCCTTATTTAACCAGGCAAATTGACTGAGAACAGATTCTCCTTTACAGCAACAACCTGGGACATAGTTACAGGTGAGAGGAGGGGGATGAATGAGTCAATTGGAAGCATTACGGAACTTCTATTCGAACAAATAAGCCACAAGTAGCAAATACGCCATTAGATATTTTGTTAACCAAATTCGACACTCATTGACCTCCATACAAAACCTCCTAGGTTGATGAGTGAAAAAAAGCGAAAAACCGCCACCTGCTGGAGATGACAGATTTTGGACCCAGTTTTCCCTCTCGTTTCGCCTTTTCATCTTCTCTGGTATCCTCGGTGAAAGATGAGGGGAGGACACTCTTCCGTTTTCCTCGTAACAAATTGACACACTCCCTCGACCACTTTATCGGTTTCCGGGTCACGGAGGAGCGAGGAGGAGAGAGGACGGTCTTTTGGCCAAAAGAGAAAACCCCTTTGTTAATCAGACCTTCCATCAGAGACTGTAACCAGGAAAACACGGAACATGGAGAAAGCCACGATGCGGAGCACTGCAGAGTATCATACTAATAACGATAGGATTATCATTAATACTACTAATAGTAATAATAACACGTAAAAATATCTCAGTTTGTAGATTGATAGATAACAAGGTGTTTTAAAAGGTGGTGAACGTTAATTTGTTTTAAAGTGACAGAGTAGATAGTTGATATTTACTGTATCTGTATGTTATGTTTTGTGTATATATATATATATATATATATATATATATATATATATATATATATATATATATATATATATATATATATATATATATATATATATTTATTTGTGTTTATTTATTACAAATTTTTCACAAATAAAATGTCCTTTTCCTAAAAAATAATAAATTATTATGATCATTAAATACGTCTACGTTTAATTATTTAATTATATATTATCATATATAATGAAACAACACCGTGTGTGTAGCCTAACAGATGTCAAATTCTTCCAGACGACAAAAGCTCAGTCCATTCCAGTGTCTTCCTGTTCCTGTCACGGTTCCACATTTTGTCCCTAACCACCAAGCATGGCTCTTTGGGAATAGAATGGCCAATGTAATTTGACACTTCAACTTACTGTGCTCTCTATCTTAGTTGATTCACCCACTGACGTTGAGCCCCAGTCATTCTCAGTGGTAGTGACTAGGAGGAAGATCATTAAAAAAAAAAAAAAAAAAAAAAACAAGATCCTGAATATTACTAAAGAGGACTTTCTCCGAGTCGTTTCGCCACTCGCTTTAAATCTGGTAAGTTAAGTTCCGTGATTGTTCTGTTGGTTGCAGCCCGTGTCTGTCGCGTTGAACACCTCTCGCTCGGGAGGGTTTTGTTTTTCTACCAGTTGGTGCGTTGGGATTGTTTCCCCGACAATGGAGTGACCACTTGAAGCGACATCAGGGCGCTTGTCGTGTAATCAACGCTGCGACGTCGCGGCACGGAGATAGAGACGTAATTGTAGGGTAGTTGGCAGGTTGTGCATTTCATCCGTTATAGCCGAGATGCCGTAGCCTGGTCTTCACGGAGGTTTTGTTTCGTAGATTTTTGGTGGATCAAGACTCGGATCAGTCCAGCAGTGTGTGTGTGTGTGTGTGTGTGTGTGTGTGTGTGTGTGTGTGTGTGTGTGTGTGTGTGTGTGTGTGTGTGTGTGTGTGTGTGTGTGTGTGTGTGTGTGTGTGTGTGTGTGTGTGTGTGTGTGTGTGTGTGTGTGTGTGCGTGTGTGTGTGTGTGCGCGGATTTAGATATGTGGGTCGTGTCTTGCTGGGCACTTTTAGGAGATTGCATTGGTGTAGAGCGAGACACATGGCAGTGCAACAATCTTTCTTTGTCATGTGTCAAAATGGCATGAATAAAATCAGCGTTACAATTTAACATACATTATTAACAACCATTGGGATATCATACAATGTGATTTACTTAACCTGCTGTTTAGGGTAGCCTATTCATAAGAAATATGCGTCATAATTCCTAATGATCACATATAGGGTATAGGCTAAGGTTAGCCTATATTATTTAGTAATACGTTTATCATTAGCTTACTACTTGTGTGTGCAGAAGTTACACACCTGATAGGGGTTGTTTTGTTGGTTACTGTTATTACTGTTTTAGTGGGTTGAACTCATTCACTCCCTGATCCTGGCGGTGTCTGGATCTGAATCCAGAAGGGACTGACGGCGGGCCTCTCACACATAACTAGCTTTCCTTTCTGCCTGTACATCTGTCTAGGAAGAACCGCCAAGAGGGGAGGGGGAGCAGGGGGAGCCAGAAGCACACCACCCGAGCTGCTCTGCTCTCTAATCACTGTCAGAGATAAACTCTCTCTCCCCCTTTCTCTGTCTCTCTCCCCCCTATCGCTCTCTCTCTCCCCCTCCCTCCCCTTCTCTGTCTCTCCCCCTATCTCTCTTTCTATCTCTCTCTCTCACCTATCTCTCTCTTTCTCTCACCTCTCTCTCACCTATCTCTCTCTCTCTCACCTATCTCTCTCTCTCACCTATCTCTCTCTCTCTCACCTATCTCTCTCTCTCTCACCTATCTCTCTCTCTCTCACCTATCTCTCTCTCTCTCTCACCTATCTCTCTCTCTCTCTCTCTCTCTCTCTCCTCTCTCTCTCTCTCTCTCTCTCGCTCTCTCTCACCTATCTCTCTCACCCCTCTCTCTCTCACCTCTCTCTCTCACCTATCTCTCTCTCTCTCACCTATCTCTCTCTCTCACCTATCTCTCTCTCTCTCTCTCTCTCTCTTGACAGCCACTTTAAAAGTAGACTATTGTTATAAAGAAAAAATATATAATAATATTCAGATAAATATCCCAATTGTTGCATGCCACTATACTTGTCTACTTTGGCTACAATGTATGTTTTTGGAGTGTCTATTTCTCGACTTGTGATTTTATAAATAAAGAACAGGGAGAGAAACACATGTTTCTCGTCTTTATGTGCTGAGAGAGAGGTTCAAGATGGGTTTTCATGTTTTCAATAAGTTACATGACTAAAAGTCAACCTCTTTTTTTTATTTTACCTTTATTTAACCCGGCAAGTCAGTTAAGAACAAATTCTTATTTTCAATGACGGCCTAGGAACAGTGGGTTAACTGCCTGTTCAGTGGCAGAATGACAGATTTGTACCTTGTCAGCTCAGGGATTTGAACTTGCAACCTTCCGGTTACTAGTCCAACGCTCTAACCACTAGGTTACCCTGCCGCCCCCCTCTCTCTACCACCTCTCTCTACACCTCTCTCTCTACCTCTCTCTCTCTCTCTCTACCTACCCCTCTCTCTCTCTCTCTCTACCTACCCCTCTCTCTCTCTCTCTCTACCTACCCCTCTCTCTCTCTCTCTCTACCTACCCCTCTCTCTCTCTCTCTACCTACCCATCTCTACCTACCTCTCTCTCTCTCTCTCTCTCTACCCCTCTCTACCTCTCTCTCTCTCTACCCCTCTCTACCTCTACCTCATCAGAACAGCAGTGTGTCTGAGTGGAATTGGTCCCATCCACGTGTAGTGGTGATTCAGCGTTTGAAGCGTGGCTTGTAGATTCAAACTATTAAATAGGGCCTTCGTCACTTGTGGCAGTCATTGGGTATTGGTTCGTCATCGTCACATGGTATGAGTGGCGTCCAAAAGGGTAAAGGATCAACACGAGGCTCTCGATGGGACCTGTAAAGAAGCATTGATTTAAGGTAGCAGCCCTGTGTGTCTGACCATTTGTCTGTTAGGTGGCATGTTGCTTGATCAGAGTCTGGATTCCAATAGAATCCTTCAATCTCAAGGACTGCCTCTCCCCCCCCCCATCCTCCCTCCCCATCCGTCCCTTCCGCAACCTCTCAGGTGCCCCCAAATTGAGCCTGTTAATTATCATGGGGCAGACACACACACTCTACCATGCTGACTTTGGCTGTAGTATCTCCTTTTAGGTGTTAGCTGTAGCCTCCTCTACCAACCAAGAGAAAGGTGTTAGCTGTAGCCTCCTCTACCAACCAAGGGAAAGGTGTTAGCTGTAGCCTCCTCTACCAACCAAGGGAAAGGTGTTAGCTGTAGCCTCCTCTACCAACCAAGGGAAAGGTGTTAGCTGTAGCCTCCTCTACCAACCAAGAGAAAGGTGTTAGCTGTAGCCTCCTCTACCAACCAAGAGAAAGGTGTTAGCTGTAGCCTCCTCTACCAACCAAGAGAAAGGTGTTAGCTGTAGCCTCCTCTACCAACCAAGGGAAAGGTGTTAGCTGTAGCCTCCTCTACCAACCAAGAGAAAGGTGTTAGCTGTAGCCTCCTCTACCAACCAAGGGAAAGGTGTTAGCTGTAGCCTCCTCTACCAACCAAGAGAAAGGTGTTAGCTGTAGCCTCCTCTACCAACCAAGGGAAAGGTGTTAGCTGTAGCCTCCTCTACCAACCAAGAGAAAGGTGTTAGCTGTAGCCTCCTCTACCAACCAAGAGAAAGGTGTTAGCTGTAGCCTCCTCTACCAACCAAGAGAAAGGTGTTAGCTACATAGTAAAGGGATAATGAAGGCTCTTCAGTTTGCTGTGGTGTTTTAGCTCATTGGATGGATAACACAGCTCAACTTTTAAAATCAAAAATAAAATTTGATTTGACACGTGCTGAAAATGCTTGCTACAAGCCCTTAACCAACAATGCAGTTCAAGGAATAGAGTTAAGAAAGGCAGTCCCACAACCAACACTACCACACACTATACCACAACACCACCAACACTACCACACACTATACCACAACACCACCAACACTACCACACACCATACCACAACACCACCAACACTACCACACACCATACCACAACACCACCAACAACACTACCACACACCATACCACAACACCACCAACACTACCACACACCATACCACAACACCACCAACACTACCACACACTATACCACAACACCACCAACACTACCACACACCATACCACACCACCACCAACACTACCACACACCATACCACAACACCACCAACACTACCACACACCATACCACAACACCACCAACACCACCAACACTACCACACACCATACCACAACACCACCAACACCACCAACACTACCACACACCATACCACAACACCACCAACACTACCACACACCATACCACAACACCACCAACACTACCACACACCATACCACAACACCACCAACAACACTACCACAACACCACCAACACTACCACCAACACTACCACACACCATACCACAACACCACCAACACCACCAACACTACCACACACCATACCACAACACCACCAACACTACCACACACCTTACCACAACACCACCAACACTACCACACACCATACCACACCACCACCAACACTACCACACACCATACCACAACACCACCAACAACACTACCACAACACCACCAACACTACCACCAACACTACCACACACCGTACCACAACACCACCAACACTACCACAACACCACCAACACTACCACACACCATACCACAACACCACCAACACTACCACACACCATACCACAACACCACCAACACTACCACACACCATACCACAACACCACCAACAACACTACCACAACACCACCAACACTACCACACTCCGTACCACACCACCACCAACACTACCACCAACACTACCACACACCATACCACAACACCACCAACACTACCACACACCATACCACAACACCACCACCAACACTACCACACACCATACCACAACACCACCACCAACACTACCACACACCACCAACTTTGTAATAAAAGTCCCCATGATGCTAGTGACTATAATAAAAGTCCCCATGATGCTAGTGACTGTAATAAAAGTCCCCATGATGATAGTGACTGTAATAAAAGTCCCCATGATGCTAGTGACTGTAATAAAAGTCCCCATGATGCTAGTGACTGTAATAAAAGTCCCCATGATCATAGTGACTGTAATAAAAGTCCCCATGATGATAGTGACTGTATTACAGCCACAGAAGTTGCTGGTGCGCGATGAGACAAGGATATCCCTACCGGCCAACCCCTCCGCCCTACCGGCCAACCCGGACGATGCTAGGCCAATTGTGCATCGCCCCACGGACCTCCCGGGTGCGGCCGGTTACGACAGAGCCTGGGCACAAACCCAGAGTCTCTGGTGGCACAGCTGGCGCTGCAGTACAGCGCCCTTAACCACTGCGCCACACGGGAGGCCAGAACCTGCACCTTTCTAATGACACACACACACACACACACACACACACACACACACACACACACACACACACACACACACACACACACACACACACACACACACACACACACACACACACACACACACACACACACACACGAGGGATCATAATAAACTCTACTCGACATAGTCAGGATGCTGTTGACTGTTAACATGGGGGTTCTATTTTATAAACACTACTCAGAGAGAATCTGTGTTTTTGTGAGCGAGAGAGACCTATATATATATATATACATAATATGACATTTGTAATGTCTTTATTATTTTGGAACTTCTACGAGTGTAATGTTTACTGTTCATTTTTATTGTTTATTTCACTTTTGTATATTATCTACTTCACTTGCTTTGGCAATGTTAACATATGTTTCCCCTGCTAATAAAGCCCATTGAATTGAATAGAATTGAATTCAGAGCGGGAATATGTGTGTTTTTGTGTGAGAGAGAGAGAGAGAGAGAGAGGGAGGGATGGGAGAGGTAGTTGGGAGGGGCGCCAGATCACAGAACATTTAATCACATTATAGTGTGCACTCTGTGCTTTTCTGGTTTGCCTAGTGTTGATGGCAGTTATTGTACAGACTGGAGGGAGGCCGAGTAGAGCATAGAAGTAGAATCTATAGAACAGGCGTCCCCAATCAAATCAGTGATGTCATAATGGGTGGACTGGCAGACGGATTCTATTCCTATGGTGTAGAACAGACAAGCAGACAGAGACCGATCAACACAGATAACAGATAAACAGGCAGGCAGTCCAAGACACAGACAGACATGAAGGAAGGGAATATGCGGCTGTTGACGGTTGGGTGGAGAGCATGATATATGCATGAAAGGGAAACACTGGTGTGTAGAATAGCCAGCCAGGGTTTTTCAGGCTGTCTAGTTGGTTCCCGGGGGCAAATTTTTATTTGCACAACAAGCTCTGTTTTGGTGGCCTCTGGTACAATTGAAATGTTTTGATTTCATCTGAAATACTCGGCAAAATGATTGAATATTTTTAACAGGTTAACAGGTTTTACCGCCCAGATTGGTAAAAGACATTGTGGCGTTGAGCAGAAAGATGTGGAGTGATAACATACAAAACCAGAGCAATGTTATACATAGAAGCATGGTCCTTTGGAGGATTGTTGACATACACTACCAATCAGAAGCTTTAGAACTCGTTCAAGGGTTTTTTTCTTAATTTTTTACTACATTGTAGAATTAGTAGCGAAGACATCAAAACTATGACATAACAAATATGGTAAACCAAAATAATGTAGTAACCAATTTTTTTCTATTTGAGATTCTTCAAATAGCCACCCTTTTGCCTTGATGACAACTTTTCACACTCTTGACATTCTCTCAACCAGCTTCACCTGGAATGCTTTTCCAACAGTCTTGAAAGAGTTCCCACATATGCCGAGCACTTGTTGGCTGCTTCTTCCTTCACTCAGCGGTCCGACTCATTCCAAAACCATCTCAATTTGGTTGAGGTCGGTGGTGATTGTGGAGGCCAGGTCATCTGATGCAGCACTCCATCACTACCACACACCATACCACAACTCCACCAACAACACTACCACAACGCCACCAACACTACCGCACACCATACCACACACCACCAACACTACCGCACAACATTCCACAACACCACCAACACTACCACACACCTACGCTCTAACCACTAGGCTACCTGCCGCCCCTACGCTCTAACCACTAGGCTACCTGCCGCCCCTACGCTCTAACCACTAGGCCACCTGCCGTCCCTACACTCTAACCACTAGGCTACCTGCCGCCCCTACGCTCTAACCACTAGGCTACCTGCCGCCCCTACGCTCTAACCACTAGGCCACCTGCCGCCCCTACGCTCTAACCACTAGGCTACCTGCCGCCCCTACGCTCTAACCACTAGGCTACCTGCCGCCCCTACGCTCTAACCACTAGGCTACCTGCCGCCCCTATGCTCTAACCACTAGGCTACCTGCCGCCCCTACGCTCTAACCACTAGGCTACCTGCCGCCCCTACGCTCTAACCATTAGGCTACCTGCCGCCCCTACGCTCTAACCACTAGGCTACCTGCCGCCCCTACGCTCTAACCACTAGGCTACCTGCCGCCCCTACGCTCTAACCACTAGGCTACCTGCCGCCCCTACACTCTAACCACTAGGCTACCTGCCGCCCCTACGCTCTAACCACTAGGCCACCTGCCGCCTCTATCACGGCAACTGGTTTGATACATTCACCTCTGAAGGTAAATACTGTACTTACATTCAATGATCTTCACTGGATCAGACTGAAACTTTTCACACACCACTGCCATCCTTTGGACAGATTCTAAATGACACCTAGGATCCTATCTTAATGTATGGCCTTTGTCTTGCGATTCAAAGATGATGAGAAAAAAAAAGTAAACTCATGTTTATCTTTGTATTGCCCTGGAAAACTGGGAACCCCCTCTTTTTACCAAAACTGCTTTAAAAGTTGTTTTTCCCAACCCATTGCATTCAGATTGCTTGACAGAAATGCGTGTTTCTCTCCCTGCGGCTCTCGCAACTTTGAATACGCCTTCGACGTAAATCTTTATCTGGCGTAGAACGCACAGCAACGAGCCCACTAGTAAACTACTCTGCTATGGATTTGGTCTGTTCATTACTCATTTCGTTGGCAGAGGAAAAAGGTCATGTAGCCAGTGCCTCCTCTGTTACAACATGCATGTTCTTCATACTGACTTTTCTAGACTAGACAAATTAAACTTTGAAATCAAAAGAAGCCTATTTTTAATTTATGAAGTGGGGGAAAAAGTAGCCGGCAGAAAACGAGTCTGTTACCGGCTGTTTGGCCGACGTGTGTGTGTGTGTGTGTGTGTGTGTGTGTGTGTGTGTGTGTGTGTGTGTGTGTGTGTGTGTGTGTGTGTGTGTGTGTGTGTGTGTGTGTGTGTGTGTGTGTGCGTGCGTGCGTTTGCGGGTCAGCAACAAAATCCGCAGAGCACATTTGATTCATTAAAAGGGTCTGGCATAGTTGATTAAAGTTGGCTTGATGCCACGGCTGTTGATGCTAGGCTGAAATTACACTGTTGTCTTGTCTCGATTCTCAACTGTCAGGTCAGAGGTCATAGTTGGGCTGTAATGAAAACCACGAGTGTCAGGTCAGAGGTCATAGTTCGCCCGTAATGAAAACCACGAACAAAATGCTGGTCTCTCAAAACATTGCTGACTGGTCTACGAAGAAAGGAAATCAAATGTGCGTTGTTCCTTTTAAAAATTCAACCACTCTGTGCTAATTAGACAAGTTAAATGAGTTCCTCTTTATAACGAACAGTTTGGCTTTTTTGGAAACGGAGAGCGTATTGTTAAAATCAAGATGGAAACGGAGAGCGTATTGTTAAAATCAAGATGGAAACGGAGAGCGTATTGTTAAAATCAAGATGGAAACGGAGAGCATATTGTTAAAATCAAGATGGAAACGGAGAGCGTATTGTTAAAATCAAGATGGAAACGGAGAGCGTATTGTTAAAATCAAGATGAAAATGTCTTTCACTTCCGTGACAAACCGACTGCAAATACCACCTAACCACAGACGACATTCTAATGAACACTGAGTAAACGGGGCCAATCTTCAACATATTGCAGTGGCAAATATATATTGAAATATAACATTCTCATTAAACAGGATAATGGAAGTTCACATAAGTATCAAGTGAATATAGATCTACCAATATGTTAGTGTTTTTACTGATGTCAAATTTGCTTATGAATTATTAAGTGATTTAACTTTTACCAAACCGGTAGAATTGCAATTGAATTGGCTACAATGAGACCTTAAAGTACATTTACATTACATTTAAGTCATTTAGCAGACGCTCTTATCCAGAGCGACTAGTCACTAACTACACCTGAGTCTCCTGTTACTGTCCTCCCTACCACTGACTGTTATGTTCAGCTCATAGTGTCTCCTGTTATGTTCAGCTCATAGTGTCTCCTGTTATGTTCAGCTCATAGTGTCTCCTGTTATGTTCAGCTCATAGTGTCTCCTGTTATGTTCAGCTCATAGTGTCTCCTGTTATGTTCAGCTCATAGTGTCTCCTGTTACTGTCCTCTCTCTCCTTCTGTCTCTCTCCTTCTGTCTCTCTCTCTCTCTGTCTCTCTCTCTCTCTCTGTCTCTCGGAGGATTCAGGTGTAGCTAGGCTAGCCCATATCCTGATCATATCCTGATCATTGTCACACATTTTGTATTTAGTACCCTCGGCACTATAGTAAATAGATCATTAGCATTATCTATAGCCTACACAGTGTAGGTCATCTTGCAGGACATATATGGATTTGGAAGGGAAATGGTCCCTCCTAGTATACCCAAATATACCTGGTCATTGTTTAATTTATACCCAAATATACCTGGGCACTGTTTAATTTATACCCAAATATACCTGGTCATTGTTTAATTTATACCCAAATATACCTGGGCACTGTTTAATTTATACCCAAATATACCTGGTCATTGTTTAATTTATACCCAAATATACCTGGGCACTGTTTAATTTATACCCAAATATACCTGGTCATTGTTTAATTTATACCCAAATATACCTGGGTACTGTTTAATTTATACCCAAATATACCTGGGCATTGTTTAATTTATACCCAAAGATACCTAGTCATTGTTTAATTTATACCCAAATATACCTGGGCATTGTTTAATTTATACCCAAATATACCTAGTCATTGTTTAATTTATACCCAAATATACCTGGGCATTGTTTAATTTATACCCAAATATACCTGGTCATTGTTTAATTTATACCCAAATATACCTGGGCATTGTTTAATTTATACCCAAATATACCTGGGCATTGTTTAATTTATACCCAAATATACCTGGGCATTGTTTAATTTATACCCAAATATACCTGGGCACTGTTTAATTTATACCCAAATATACCTGGGCATTGTTTAATTTATACCCAAATATACCTGGGCACTGTTTAATTTATACCCAAATATACCTGGGCATTGTTTAATTTATACCCAAATATACCTGGGCATTGTTTAATTTATACCCAAATATACCTGGGCATTGTTTAATTTATACCCAAATATACCTGGGCATTGTTTAATTTATACCCAAATATACCTGGGCACTGTTTAATTTATACCCAAATATACCTGGGCATTGTTTAATGTATACCCAAATATACCTGGTCATTGTTTAATGTATACCCAAATATACCTGGTCATTGTTTAATTTATACCCAAATATACCTGGGTACTGTTTAATTTATACCCAAATATACCTGGGTACTGTTTAATTTATACCCAAATATACCTGGGTACTGTTTAATTTATACCCAAATATACCTGGGTACTGTTGTTTAATTCATACCCAAATATACCTGGGTACTGTTGTTTAATTCATACCCAAATATACCTGGGTACTGTTGTTTAATTCATACCCAAATATACCTGGGTACTGTTGTTTAATTCATACCCAAATATACCTGGGTACTGTTGTTTAATTCATACCCAAATATACCTGGGTACTGTTTAATTTATACCCAAATATACCTGGGTACTGTTTAATTTATACCCAAATATACCTGGGTACTGTTTAATTTATACCCAAATATACCTGGGTACTGTTTAATTTATACCCAAATATACCTGGGTGCTGTTTAATTTATACCCAAATATACCTGGGTGCTGTTTAATTTATACCCAAATATACCTGGGTACTGTTGTTTAATTTATACCCAAATATACCTGGGTACTGTTTAATTTATACCCAAATATACCTGGGTACTGTTGTTTAATGTATACCCAAATATACCTGGGCACTGTTTAATTTATACCCAAATATACCTGGGTACTGTTTAATTTATACCCAAATATACCTGGGTACTGTTGTTTAATGTATACCCAAATATACCTGGGTACTGTTTAATTTATACCCAAATATACCTGGGTACTGTTGTTTAATTTATACCCAAATATACCTGGGTACTGTTGTTTAATTTATACCCAAATATACCTGGGTACTGTTGTTTAATTTATACCCAAATATACCTGGGTACTGTTGTTTAATTTATACCCAAATATACCTGGGTACTGTTGTTTAATTTATACCCAAATATACCTGGGTACTGTTGTTTAATTTATACCCAAATATACCTGGGTACTGTTGTTTAATTTATACCCAAGGGGAAAGACGAGCACTTAGAGTGGCAGAGAGACAGTCACAGGACACAGGACACGTTGGTTAGAGACTCACTCTGCCTGCATGGAACTCCCCTCAACGTCAACCTGTTTTATGCTAGCGTTGTGACCTCTCCTACAACGTTAACCTGTTTTATACTAGCGTTGTGACCTCTCCTACAACGTTAACCTGTTTTATGCTAGCGTTGTGACCTCTCCTACAACGTTAACCTGTTTTATGCTAGCGTTGTGACCTCTCCTACAATGTTAACCTGTTTTATGCTAGCGCTGTGACCTCTCCTACAACGTTAACCTGTTTTATGCTAGCGTTGTGACCTCTCCTACAACGTTAACCTGTTTTATGCTAGCGTTGTGACCTCTCCTACAACGTTAACCTGTTTTATGCTAGCGTTGTGACCTCTCCTACAACGTTACCCTGTTTTATGCTAACGTTGTGACCTCTCCTACAACGTTAACCTGTTTTATGCTAGCGTTGTGACCTCTCCTACAACGTTAACCTGTTTTATGCTAGCGTTGTGACCTCTCCTACAACGTTAACCTGTTTTATGCTAGCGTTGTGACCTCTTCTCAACGTTAACCTGTTTTATGCTAGCGTTGTGACCTCTCCTCAACGTTAACCTGTTTTATGCTAGCGCGGTGACCTCTCCTCAACGTTAACCTGTTTTATGCTAGAGTTGTGACCTCTCCTACAACGTTAACCTGTTTTATGCTAGCGTTGTGACCTCTCCTACAACGTTACCCTGTTTTTATGCTAGCGTTGTGACCTCCTACAACGTCGTGTCGAGTTTACTGTCTTTCATGGCCAAATAGCTCTATTTTTCACGTCATCCAACACGTTTGCTGAAATGGCACTTGGGTTGGAACCGATGCGTTGGTCAGATGGGTGAAAAAATAGTTTTTTTTTGGCTCGCACCAGTGGTGGGTTTGGCGTTGAACTGAGTACTGAGCAGTAATGAACCCCCGTCCCTATTGTAAAACAATGACGGTGGATCTTTTGACGTTATGGGGCTGTTCTGCTTTCCGTTGGTCCTGGATTCCTTGTTAATGTCACCGGCATCACGGACTGGTTGCCTCTGCTCGGAGGCTGAAACCTGGCCTCAAGTGGATCTTCCAGCAAGTCAATAACCGCCCCCCCCCAAAACACAGCAAAACCCACAAAGAAATGGTTAATTAGCCACAAAATCGACATTTTGCATCTCAGTGTCTCACTTGAAATTCATTGAAAACCTGTGGTTTGAATTGAAGAGGACTGTTCGTAAGGGCAGACAAAGGATATCATTTATTTATTTATTTTGCTCCTTTGCACCCCATTATTTTTATTTCTACTTTGCACATTCTTCCACTGCAAATCAACCATTCCAGTGTTTTACTTGCTATATTGTATTTACTTCGCCACCATGGCCTTTCTTTGCCTTTACCTCCCTTATCTCACCTCATTTGCTCACATCGTATATAGACTTGTTTTTCTACTGTGTTGTTGACTGTACGTTTGTTTTACTCCATGTGTAACTCTGTGTTGTTGTTTGTGTCGAACTGCTTTGCTTTATCATGGCCAAGTCTCAGTTGTAAATGAGAACTTGTTCTCAACTTGCCTACCTGGTTAAATAAAGGTGACATAAAATAAAGAAATATCAAGCATCTGGACAGGTTCTGTATGGAGGGATGGTCTAACATCCCCTCACAATGTGTTCTCCAATCTCCATAAAACATTTGAGAGACATTCACGTTACCGTAGAAACCGACTCGACTGCATGAATGCCCGGCCGTCCCGTATTCAGTCAGCTGTTCGTTCCACAATTATTTTATTTTCATGACGGTCTTCATCCGTAATCGTCGGTAACGCGGTTGTACGGTAATTGTGGGATTTTCTTTTTAGGTTTTAGTTCCCCCTTGTGTGCTATGCCGGTAATACCATAAATCTTGGGAATGCAGAATGTTATGATATGAAAATCTGTATACTGCTCAAGCCTAGTGCGTGGGGACAGTAGCTAGGTGAATATAGCAATGTCATGTAGTCACATGCACAACTATACTGTGACTGTCTGGAACTAACCTGGACCCCCACAGCCCAATGGTACAGTCTGACAGGGGGATGTTCACTAGTCTGGAACTAACCTGAACCCACCACAGCCCAATGGTACTGTCTGACAGGGGGAGGGGGGGGGTGTTCACTAGTCTGGAACTAACCTGGACCCCCACAGCCCAATGGTACAGTCTGACAGGGGGATGTTCACTAGTCTGGAACTAACCTGAACCCACCACAGCCCAATGGTACAGTCTGACAGGGGGATGTTCACTAGTCTGGAACTAACCTGAACCCCTACAGCCCAATGGTACAGTCTGACAGGGGGGATGATGTTCACTAGTCTGGAACTAACCTGAACCCACCACAGCCCAATGGTACAGTCTGACAGGGGGATGTTCACTAGTCTGGAAGACTTAAAATAACTTAACATTCTTATTTCCTTCTGTACCCCGTCCGTCCGGTGGCTGTCCTCTCTTAGCTCAGCTTCAGTTTATGGAAATACACATAAACTACTTTCAATGGTATTTTAGGCAGCTCGGGGTCACCTAGAATACCTAAAGAATACACATTGAGGACAAGGCATTGATTAGTGTGTCATGCTGTATCAATATGGTATTACATCATTTTAACACCATACAATTGGGCATTGTAACGATGTGTTGGCCACACACACACACACACACACACACACACACACACACACACACACACACACACACACACACACACACACACACACACACACACACACACACACACGTTTACATAAGTATGTTTTGTCACTCAAGGGAGTCACAATTTAGCGACAACTAAGTTTTTTTTAAACTCCTGCGTTTGTCTGGATGTGTCTGTGTAGATCCTACATGCATAATTACTGTCTTTCCTCAATTAGCCATGAAATCCCTAGTTTTCACAGTGGCTGTTTTGGGGCTTGCAGGTAGCCTAGCAGTTAGGAGCGTTGGGCCAGTAACCAAAATCCCCGAGCCAACTAGGTGGGCACATCTGCCAATGTGCCTTTGAGCAAGGCACTTAACTTGTTAGTTGCTCTGGAGAGACTGCGAAATGAGGAAAAATAAAGGGAAAAATAATGGAAGCTGTGCGGTGCCCAGCTCTCTAGCATTTAGAGTCTAGCCAATGAGCTTCAGCACCTCACCATTTGAGTAACAGCTAGCAAGATGCTAGCTGAGAGAGAGAGAGTGATGATGTGGTGCACATCTCTCCTCATTCAGAGGGCTTCAGAAGTCATCTCTCCTCATACAGAGGGCTTCAGAAGTCATCTCTCCTCATACAGAGGGCTTCAGAAGTCATCTCTCCTCATACAGAGGGCTTCAGAAGTCATCTCTCCTCATACAGAGGGCTTTAGAAGTCATCTCTCCTCATACAGAGGGCTTTAGAAGTCATCTCTCCTCATACAGAGGGCTCCAGAAGTCATCTCTCCTCATACAGAGGGCTCTAGAAGTCATCTCTCCTCATACAGAGGGCTTTAGAAGTCATCTCTCCTCATACAGAGGGCTTTAGAAGTCATCTCTCCTCATACAGAGGGCTTTAGAAGTCATCTCTCCTCATACAGAGGGCTTTAGAAGTCATCTCTCCTCATACAGAGGGCTTTAGAAGTCATCTCTCCTCATACAGAGGGCTTTAGAAGTCATCTCTCCTCATACAGAGGGCTCCAGAAGTCATCTCTCCTCATACAGAGGGCTCCAGAAGTCATCTCTCCTCATACAGAGGGCTCCAGAAGTCATCTCTCCTCATACAGAGGGCTCCAGAAGTCATCTCTCCTCATACAGAGGGCTTCGGAAGTCAGTGACAAATAAATAGTAACAAATGAAAACAAATGTAATAACTACAATATATTTGTTTGCAGAAGTACATTCACCCCTTTTTGTTTTGGCGCCTAAATTACATTTACTAAATCAGTTCAGGAGTCAAATGTGGTTTAACAAATCAGATAATATGGTTACATGGACTCCCTCTGTGTGAACAAATAGCAGTTGACATGATTTTTAAATGACTTCCTTCCTCTGTTCTCCGTACAACGTCTGTGGGGTCCCTCAGTCAACTTGTGGATTTCAAGCACAGATTCAACTACAAAAGAAGGGCAGTGATTGGTCGATGGGTAACAAAAGACAGCGGGAGCTTTTGGAAAGCCTCCATAAAGAAGGGCAGTGATTGGTCGATGGGTAACAAAAGACAGCGGGAGCTTTTGGAAAGCCTCCATAAAGAAGGGCAGTGATTGGTCGATGGGTAACAAAAGACAGCGGGAGCTTTTGGAAAGCCTCCATAAAGAAGGGCAGTGATTGGTCGATGGGTAACAAAAGACAGCGGGAGCTTTTGGAAAGCCTCCATAAAGAAGGGCAGTGATTGGTCGATGGGTAACAAAAGACAGCGGGAGCTTTTGGAAAGCCTCCATAAAGAAGGGCAGTGATTGGTCGATGGGTAACAAAAGACAGCGGGAGCTTTTGGAAAGCCTCCATAAAGAAGGGCAGTGATTGGTCGATGGGTAACAAAAGACAGCGGGAGCTTTTGGAAAGCCTCCATAAAGAAGGGCAGTGATTGGTCGATGGGTAACAAAAGACAGCGGGAGCTTTTGGAAAGCCTCCATAAAGAAGGGCAGTGATTGGTCGATGGGTAACAAAAGACAGCGGGAGCTTTTGGAAAGCCTCCATAAAGAAGGGCAGTGATTGGTCGATGGGTAACAAAAGACAGCGGGAGGGAGCTTTTGTAACAAAAGACAGCGGGAGCTTTTGGAAAGCCTCCATAAAGAAGGGCAGTGATTGGTCGATGGGTAACAAAAGACAGCGGGAGCTTTTGGAAAGCCTCCATAAAGAAGGGCAGTGATTGGTCGATGGGTAACAAAAGACAGCGGGAGCTTTTGGAAAGCCTCCATAAAGAAGGGCAGTGATTGGTCGATGGGTAACAAAAGACAGCGGGAGCTTTTGGAAAGCCTCCATAAAGAAGGGCAGTGATTGGTCGATGGGTAACAAAAGACAGCGGGAGCTTTTGGAAAGCCTCCATAAAGAAGGGCAGTGATTGGTCGATGGGTAACAAAAGACAGCGGGAGCTTTTGGAAAGCCTCCATAAAGAAGGGCAGTGATTGGTCGATGGGTAACAAAAGACAGCGGGAGCTTTTGGAAAGCCTCCATAAAGAAGGGCAGTGATTGGTCGATGGGTAACAAAAGACAGCGGGAGCTTTTGGAAAGCCTCCATAAAGAAGGGCAGTGATTGGTCGATGGGTAACAAAAGACAGCGGGAGCTTTTGGAAAGCCTCCATAAAGAAGGGCAGTGATTGGTCGATGGGTAACAAAAGACAGCGGGAGCTTTTGGAAAGCCTCCATAAAGAAGGGCAGTGATTGGTCGATGGGTAACGATAACACATCAGACATTGAATATCTCTCAGTTAATAATTATGCCGTATGTGATGTATTAAACCACCCAGACACATCAAAGATACAGTCATCCCTCTGAACTGAGCTGCCGGACAGGAAGGAAACTGCTCAGGGACGTTACCATGAGGACATTTGGTCATTTTAAAACCGCTACAGAGTTCAAAGGTTGTGAAGGGAGAACTTCATAATAATGACTTATGACAGATTGATGAAAATAATACGAATATGCAGAATACATTTTTTTTTTTTTTTTTTTTAAATAATAAAAAAAAAATAATAATAATAATAATAATAATATATATATTCCAAAACAAGCATCCTGTATTCAACAAGGCCCTAAAGTTATACTGTAAAGAAACAGGGCAAAGGAACAGACTTTTTGGCCTGAATACAAAGCCTTGTGTTTGTATTTCTTATTGTCCGAGATGGTGGTGACTGCATCATGTTATGGGAATAGTTGACATTGGCAAAGACTGGAGAGTTTTTCCAGGATAAAAATAAGTGGGATGGAGCGAAGTAAAAAATGAATCTAGCTTCAGACTGAATTCCACTAGACACTGGGAAGGAAATTCACCTTTCAGCATGGCAATAACCTACAACACAAGGCCACATCTACACGGGAGTTGCTTACCAAGAAGATGGTGAATGTTCCTGAGTTACAGTTTTGACTTTAAATCTGGTTGAAATTCTATGGCAAAACCTGAAAATTACTGTCTATCTAATTCTATTTTCAAATGTAAGCTTTATTTAACTAGGCAAGTCAGTTAAGAACAAATTCTTATTTACAATGACTGCTTTGTCATGTTTTGTCATATATTGTCATGTCTTGTCCCTGTGCTTTCTCTTCTATTCGTTTCCCCCTGCTGGTCTTATTAGGTTCTTTCCCTCTCTCTATCCCTCTCTCTCTCTCTATGTTCCGTTCCTGCTCCCAGCTGTTCCTCATTCTCCTAACTACCTCGTTTACACTTTCACACCTGTCCCCTATTTTGCCCTCTGATTAAGTCCCTATTTCTCTCTCTGTTTCTGCTTCTGTCCTTGTCGGATCCTTGTTTGCTGTGCTGTGTTCTTGTTCCGTCCTGTCGTGTTTTTGCCTTCATCAGATGCTGCGTGTGAGCAGGTGTCTCTGTCAGCTACGGCCTGCGCCTACCCGAAGGGACCTGCAGTCTGTGGCCGCTTATCCTGTTATTCCCCTCTACAGACTAGAGGATTTCTGTTATTCCCCGTTTGGACATTTCCTGTTAAGGATTCAGGATTTGTTATTTTCTGTTTGGACTTGAATAAACTCTTGTTTCTGTTAAGTCGCTTTTGGGTCCTCACTCACCTGCATAACATGCTTACTGGGGAACAATGGTTTAGGTGTAACTGCCTTGTTCAGGGGGCCGGACGACAGATTTCTACCTTGTCAGCTTGGGATTCGATCCAGCAACCTTTCGGGTTACTGGCCCAACACTCTAACCGCGAGGCTACCTGCCGTCCCTACACTCTAACCGCGAGGCTACCTGCCGTCCCTACACTCTAACCGCGAGGCTACCTGCCGTCCCTACACTCTAACCGCGAGGCTACCTGCCGCCCCTACACTCTAACCACTAGGCTACCTGCCGCCCCTACACTCTAACCACTAGGCTACCTGCCACCCCTACACTCTAACCACTAGGCTACCTGCCACCCCTACACTCTAACCACTAGGCTACCTGCCGTCCCCACACTCTAACCACTAGACTACCTGCCATCCCTACCCTCTAACCATTAGGCTACCTGCCGTCCCTACACTCTAACCACTAGGCTACCTGCCGCCCCTACACTCTAACCACTAGGCTACCTGCCGTCCCTACACTCTAACCACTAGACTACCTGCCATCCCTACCCTCTAACCATTAGGCTACCTGCCGTCCCTACACTCTAACCACTAGGCTACCTGCCGCCCCTACACTCTAACCACTAGGCTACCTGCCGTCCCTACACTCTAACCACTAGTCTACCTGCCATCCCTACACTCTAACCACTAGACTACCTGCCGTCCCTACACTCTAACCACTAGTCTACCTGCCATCCCTACACTCTAACCATTAGGCTACCTGCCGTCCCTACACTCTAACCACTAGTCTACCTGCCGTCCCTACACTCTAACCACTAGGCTACCTACCGTCCCTACACTCTAACCACTAGGCTACCTGCTGCCCCTACACTCTAACCACTAGGCTACCTGCCGTCCCTACACTCTAACCACTAGTCTACCTGCCGTAACCCCTACACTCTAACCACTAGGCTACCTGCCGTCCCTACACTCTAACCACTAGGCTACCTACCGTCCCTACACTCTAACCACTAGGCTACCTGCCATCCCTACACTCTAACCACTAGGCTACCTGCCGTCCCTACACTCTAACCACTAGGCTACCTGCCGTCCCTACACTCTAACCACTAGGCTACCTGCCGTCCCTACACTCTAACCACTAGGCTACCTGCCGTCCCTACACTCTAACCACTAGGCTACCTGCCGTCCCTACACTCTAACCACTAGGCTACCTGCCGTCCCTACACTCTAACCACTAGGCTACCTGCCGTCCCTACACTCTAACCACTAGGCTACCTGCCGTCCCTACACTCTAACCACTAGGCTACCTGCCGTCCCTACACTCTAACCACTAGGCTACCTGCCGTCCCTACACTCTAACCACTAGTCTACCTGCCGTCCCTACACTCTAACCACTAGGCTACCTACCGTCCCTACACTCTAACCACTAGTCTACCTGCCGTCCCTACACTCTAACCACTAGGCTACCTACCGTCCCTACACTCTAACCACTAGGCTACCTGCCGTCCCTACACTCTAACCACTAGTCTACCTGCCGTCCCTACACTCTAACCACTAGGCTACCTGCCGTCCCTACACTCTAACCACTAGGCTACCTGCCGTCCCTACGTCCCTACACTCTAACCACTAGGCTACCTGCCGTCCCTACACTCTAACCATTAGGCTACCTGCCGTCCCTACACTCTAACCACTAGTCTACCTGCCGTCCCTACACTCTAACCACTAGTCTACCTGCCGTCCCTACACTCTAACCACTAGGCTACCTACCGTCCCTACACTCTAACCACTAGGCTACCTGCCGTCCCTACACTCTAACCACTAGGCTACCTGCCGTCCCTACACTCTAACCACTAGGCTACCTGCCACCCCTACACTCTAACCACTAGGCTACCTACCGTCCCTACACTCTAACCACTAGGCTACCTGCCGTCCCTACACTCTAACCACTAGGCTACCTACCGTCCCTACACTCTAACCACTAGGCTACCTGCCGTCCCTACACTCTAACCACTAGGCTACCTACCGTCCCTACACTCTAACCACTAGGCTACCTGCCGTCCCTACACTCTAACCACTAGGCTACCTACCGTCCCTACACTCTAACCACTAGGCTACCTGCCGTCCCTACACTCTAACCACTAGGCTACCTGCCGTCCCTACACTCTAACCACTAGGCTACCTAACCCGTCCCTACACTCTAACCACTAGTCTACCTGCCGTCCCTACACTCTAACCACTAGGCTACCTGCCGTCCCTACACTCTAACCACTAGGCTACCTGCCGTCCCTACACTCTAACCACTAGGCTACCTGCCGTCCCTACACTCTAACCACTAGGCTACCTACCGTCCCTACACTCTAACCACTAGGCTACCTGCCGTCCCTACACTCTAACCACTAGTCCCTACCTAACCACTAGGCTACCCCCCACTCTAACCACTAGGCTACCTGCCGTCCCTACACTCTAACCACTAGGCTACCTACCGTCCCTACACTCTAACCACTAGGCTACCTACACTCTAACCACTAGGCTACCCCTACACTCTAACCACTAGGCTACCTGCCGTCCCTACACTCTAACCACTAGGCTACCTGCCGTCCCTACACTCTAACCACTAGGCTACCTGCCACCCCTACACTCTAACCACTAGGCTACCTACCGTCCCTACACTCTAACCACTAGGCTACCTACCGTCCCTACACTCTAACCACTAGGCTACCTGCCGTCCCTACACTCTAACCACTAGGCTACCTGCCGTCCCTACACTCTAACCACTAGTCTACCTGCCGTCCCTACACTCTAACCACTAGGCTACCTGCCGTCCCTACACTCTAACCACCCTACACTCTAACCACTAGGCTACCTGCCGTCCCTACACTCTAACCACTAGGCTACCTGCCGTCCCTACACTCTAACCACTAGGCTACCTACCGTCCCTACACTCTAACCACTAGGCTACCTACCGTCCCTACACTCTAACCACTAGGCTACCTACCGTCCCTACACTCTAACCACTAGGCTACCTACCGTCCCTACACTCTAACCACTAGGCTACCTGCCGTCCCTACACTCTAACCACCTACCTGCCGTCCTCTACACTCTAACCACTAGGCTACCTGCCGTCCCTACACTCTAACCACTAACCACTAGGCTACCTAACCACTAGGCGTCCCTACACTCTAACCACTAGGCTACCTGCCGTCCCTACACTCTAACCACTAGGCTACCTACCGTCCCTACACTCTAACCACTAGGCTACCTACCGTCCCTACACTCTAACCACTAGGCTACCTGCCGTCCCTACACTCTAACCACTAGGCTACCTGCCGTCCCTACACTCTAACCACTAGGCTACCTGCCACCCCTACACTCTAACCACTAGGCTACCTACCGTCCCTACACTCTAACCACTAGGCTACCTACCGTCCCTACACTCTAACCACTAGGCTACCTACCGTCCCTACACTCTAACCACTAGTCTACCTGCCGTCCCTACACTCTAACCACTAGTCTACCTGCCGTCCCTACACTCTAACCACTAGGCTACCTGCCGTCCCTACACTCTAACCACTAGGCTACCTACCGTCCCTACACTCTAACCACTAGGCTACCTACCGTCCCTACACTCTAACCACTAGGCTACCTGCTGCCGTCCCTACACTCTAACCACTAGGCTACCTACCGTCCCTACACTCTAACCACTAGGCTACCTGCCGTCCCTACACTCTAACCACTAGGCTACCTGCCGTCCCTACACTCTACCTGCCGTCCCTAACCACTAGGCTACCTACCGTCCCTACACTCTAACCACTAGGCTACCTACCGTCCCTACACTCTAACCACTAGGCTACCTGCCGTCCCTACACTCTAACCACTAGGCTACCTACCGTCCCTACACTCTAACCACTAGGCTACCTGCCGTCCCTACACTCTAACCACTAGGCTACCTACCGTCCCTACACTCTAACCACTAGGCTACCTACCGTAACCCCTACACTCTAACCACTAGGCTACCTACCGTCCCTACACTCTAACCACTAGGCTACCTACCGTCCCTACACTCTAACCACTAGGCTACCTGCCGTCCCTACACTCTAACCACTAGGCTACCTACCGTCCCTACACTCTAACCACTAGGCTACCTACCGTCCCTACACTCTAACCACTAGGCTACCTGCCGTCCCCTACACTCTAACCACTAGGCTACCTACCGTCCCTACACTCTAACCACTAGGCTACCTGCCGTCCCTACACTCTAACCACTAGGCTACCTACCGTCCCTACACTCTAACCACTAGGCTACCTGCCGTCCCTACACTCTAACCACTAGGCTACCTACCGTCCCTACACTCTAACCACTAGGCTACCTACCGTCCCTACACTCTAACCACTAGGCTACCTGCCACCCTACACTCTAACCACTAGGCTACCTGCCGTCCCTACACTCTAACCACTAGGCTACCTACCGTCCCTACACTCTAACCACTAGGCTACCTGCCACCCTACACTCTAACCACTAGGCTACCTGCCGTCCCTACACTCTAACCACTAGGCTACCTGCCGTCCCTACACTCTAACCACTAGGCTACCTGCCGCCCCTACACTCTAACCACTAGGCTACCTGCCGTCCCTACACTCTAACCACTAGGCTACCTGCCGTCCCTACCACTCTAACCACTAGGCTAACCACTAGGCTACCACCCCTACACTCTAACCACTAGGCTACCTACCGTAACCACTAGGCCCTACACTCTAACCACTAGGCTACCTACCGTCCCTACACTCTAACCACTAGGCTACCTGCCGTCCCTACACTCTAACCACTAGGCTACCTACCGTCCCTACACTCTAACCACTAGGCTACCTACCATCCCTACACTCTAACCACTAGGCTACCTACCGTCCCTACACTCTAACCACTAGGCTACCTACCGTCCCTACACTCTAACCACTAGGCTACCTACCGTCCCTACACTCTAACCACTAGGCTACCTGCCGTCCCTACACTCTAACCACTAGGCTACCTACCGTCCCTACACTCTAACCACTAGGCTACCTACCGTCCCTACACTCTAACCACTAGGCTACCTACCGTCCCTACACTCTAACCACTAGGCTACCTACCGTCCCTACACTCTAACCACTAGGCTACCTGCCGTCCCTACACTCTAACCACTAGGCTACCTGCCGTAACCACCTACCGTCCCACTCTAACCACTAGGCTACCTACCGTCCCTACACTCTAACCACTAGGCTACCTACCGTCCCTACACTCTAACCACTAGGCTACCTGCCGTCCCTACACTCTAACCACTAGGCTACCTACCGTCCCTACACTCTAACCACGTACCCCTCCCACTCTAACCACTAGGCTACCTTCCGTCCCTACACTCTAACCACTAGGCTACCTGCCGTCCCACTCTAACCACTAGGCTACCTGCACGTCCCTACACTCTAACCACTAGGCTACCTGCCGTCCCTACACTCTAACCACTAGGCTACCTACCGTCCCTACACTCTAACCACTAGGCTACCTACCGTCCCTACACTCTAACCACTAGGCTACCTGCCGTCCCTACACTCTAACCACTAGACTACCTGCCGTCCCTACACTCTAACCACTAGGCTACCTGCCGTCCCTACACTCTAACCACTAGGCTACCTACCGTCCCTACACTCTAACCACTAGGCTACCTGCCGTCCCTACACTCTAACCACTAGTCTACCTACCGTCCCTACACTCTAACCACTAGGCTACCTGCCGTCCCTACACTCTAACCACTAGGCTACCTACCGTCCCTACACTCTAACCACTAGGCTACCTACCGTCCCTACACTCTAACCACTAGGCTACCTGCCGTCCCTACACTCTAACCACTAGGCTACCTGCCGTCCCTACACTCTAACCACTAGGCTACCTAACCACGTCCCTACACTCTAACCACTAGGCTACCTACCGTCCCTACACTCTAACCACTAGGCTACCTACCGTCCCTACACTCTAACCACTAGGCTACCTACCGTCCCTACACTCTAACCACTAGGCTAACCACACTCTAAGGCTACCTACCGTCCCTACACTCTAACCACTAGGCTACCTACCGTCCCTACACTCTAACCACTAGGCTACCTACCGTCCCTACACTCTAACCACTAGGCTACCTACCGTAACCCCTACACTCTAACCACTAGGCTACCTACCTAACCGTCCCTACACTCTAACCACTAGGCTACCTACCATCCCTACACTCTAACCACTAGGCTACCTACCGTCCCTACACTCTAACCACTAGGCTACCTACCACCCCAAACTTATGAAAGACTTAAGAAAAGCTTGACGATTTCTGAAAAGAATAATGGGCTAATATTGCACAATCCAGGTGTGGAAAGCTCTTAGAGACTTACCCAGAAACACTCACAGCTGTAATCCCTCTTAGAGACTCACCCAGAGAGACTCACAGCTGTAATCAC
>NC_060183.1:5441951-5465096 GCF_021184085.1 Oncorhynchus gorbuscha
TTCTACAGTACTACATCTACAGTTTTACATCTTATCTACATCTACAGTACAGTTCTACATCTAGCTACATCTACAGTACTACATCTATCTACATCGACAGTACAGTTCTACATCTATCTACATCTACAGTACTACATCTACAGTCCTACATCTATCTACATATACAGTCCTACATCTATGTACATCTACAGTACAGTACTACATCAATCTACATCTACAGTACAGTTCTACATCTATCTGCATCTACAGTTCTACTTCTATCTACATCTACAGTTTTACATACATCTACAGTACCACACCAGAGATGGATGTCAAATCAAAAAGCATTTGATTGGTCGCATGCACCTGGTTACCAGATGTTGTTAATGAGATTGTAGCGAAATGCTTGTGCTTCTAGTTCCGACCGTGCATTAATATCTAACATAGTAATCTAACAGATTCACAGCGACTACCTTAAACACACAAGTGTAAAGGGATGAATAAGAATATGTACATATAAATATATGGATGAGTGATGGCCGTGAGGCATAGGCAAGATGCAGTAGATGGTATAGAATACAGTATATACCGTGGGGAGAACAAGTATTTGCTTCACTGCCGATTTTGCAGGTTTTCCTACTTACAAAGCATATAGAGGTCTGTAATTTATATCATAGGTACACTTCAACTGTGAGAGACGGAATCTAAAACCAAAGTCCAGAAAATCACATTGCATGATTTTAAAGTAATTAATTTGCATTTTGTGGGTGGACCATTTCAGATTGTCCGTGATGTGTACGCCGAGGAACTTAATGCTTTCCACTTTCTCCACTAATGTCCAGTCGATGTGGATAGGGGGGTGCTTCCTCTGCTGTTTCCTGAAGTCCACAATCATCTCCTTTGTTTTGTTGAGTGTGAGGTTATTTTCCTGACACCACACTCTGAGGGCCCTCACCTCTTCCCTGTAGGCCGTCTCATCGTTGTTCGTAATCAGGCCTAACACTGTAGTGTCGTCTGCAAACTTGATGATTGAGTTGGAGGCGTGCATGGCCACGCAGTCATGGGTGAACAGGGACTACAGGAGAGGGCTGAGAACACACCCTTGTGGGGCCCCAGTGTTAAGGATCAGCGGGGTGGAGATGTTTCCTACCTTCACCACTTGGGGACGGCCCGTCAGAAAGTCCAGGACCCAGTTGCACAGGGCGGGGTTGAAACCCAGGGTCTCAAGCTTAATGCTGAGTTTGGAGGGTTCTATGATGTTAAAAGCTGAGCTATAGTCAATGAACATCATTCTTACATAGGTATTTCTCTTGTGCAGATGGGATAGGGCAGTATGATGGCGATTGCATCGTCTGTGGACCTATTGGGGCGGTAAGCAAATTGAAGTGGGTCTAGGGTGTCAGGTAGGGTGGAGGTGATATGGTCCTTGACTAGTCTCTCAAAGCACTTCATGATGACATAATTGAGTGCTATCGTCATTTAGTCCTTTCTTGGGAACAGGAACAATGGTGGCTCTCTTGAAGCATGTGGGAACAGAAGACTGGGATAGGGATTGATTGAATATGTCCGTAAACACACCAGCCAACCGGTCTGCGCAAGCTTTGAGGACCCGGCTAGGGATGCCGCCTGGGCTGACAGCCTTGCGAGGGTTAACACGTTTAAATGTTTTACTCACGTTGGCTACAGTGAAGGAGAGCCCACAGGCTTCTGTAGAGGGCCGTATCGGTGGCACTGTATTGTCCTCAAAGCGAGCAAAGAAGTTGTTTAATTTGTCTGGGAGCAAGACGTTGATGTCCGTGACTGGGCTGGTTTTCTTTTTGTAATCCATGATTGACTGTAGACCCTGCCACATATGTCTCGTGTTTGAGCCATTGAATTGCAACTACTTTGTCTCTATACTGACGCTTTGCTTGTTTGATTGCCTTGCGGAGGGAATAGCTACACTGTTTGTATTCTATCATGTTTCCAGTTACCTTGCCCTGATTAAAAGCGGTGGTTGGTGCTTTCAGTTTTGCATGAATGCTGCCATCAATTCACGGTTTCTGGTTAGGGAAGGTTTTAATAGTCACTGTGGTTACAACGTCACCGATGCACTTGCTAATAAACTCGCTCATCGAGTCAGCATATAGATCAATGTTGTTGTCTGATGCTATCCAGAACATATCCCAGTCCAGGTGATCGAAGCAATCTTGAAGCGTGAAATCCAATTGGTCAGACCAGTGTTGGATAGCCCTAAGCATGGGAGTTTCCTGTTTTAGTTTCTGTCTATAGGCTGGTAGTCACAAATTGGAGTCATGGTCAGATTTGCCGAAGTGAGGGCGGGGAGGGCTTTGTATATATTGCGAAAGTTAGAGTAGCAATGATCCAGAATGCTGCCAGCCCAGGTTGTGCATTCGATATGCTGATAAAATTTAGGAAGTATTGTTCTCAGATTAGCTTTGTTTAAATCCCCAGCTACAATAAATACAGCCTCAGGATATATTATTACCAGTTTACATAGAGTCCAGTGTAGTTATTTTTGGGCTGTCGATGTACAGTGGGGCAAAAAAGTATTTAGTCAGCCACCAATAGTGCAAGTTCTCCCACTTAAAAAGATGAGAGAGGCCTGTAATTTTAATCATACGTACACTTCAACTATGACAGACAAAATGAAAAAATCACATTGTAGGATTTTTAATGAATTTATTTGCAAATTATGGTGGAAAATAAGTATTTGGTCACCTACAAACAAGCAAGATTTCTGGCTCTCAAAGACCTGTAACAACTTCTTTAAGAGGCTCCTCTGTCGTCCACTCGTTACCTGTATTAATGGCACCTGTTTCAACTTGTTATCAGTATAAAAGACACCTGTCCACAACCTCAAACAGTCACACTCCAAACTCCACTATGGCTGTATCCCCACTGTATCTGCTTGAGAGGGATATACACGGCTGTAATCAAAGAGAATTATCTTGGTAGATAATGATGTCTGCATTTGATTGTAAGGAATTCTAAGTCGGGTGACCTAAAGGACTTGAGTCCCTGTATGTTGTTATGATTCCCCCATGAGTCGTTAATCATGAGGCATACAGCCCCGCCCTTCTTCTTACCAGAGAGGTGTTTGTTTCTGTCGTTGCGATGCGTGAAGAAACCTGTACCGACTCTTGACACCGTATCCCGAGTGAGCCATGTTTCCGTGAAACAGAGAATATTACAATCTCTGATGTCTCCCAGGAAGGCAACTCGTGCCCTAATTTCGTCCACCTTGTTATCTAGAGATTGGACATTGGCGAGTAATACGCTCGGAAGCGGTGGATGGTGTGCTCACCTTCTGAGTCTGACCAATCGGCCGCTCCTTCTGCCTCGACAGCGGCGACCGCGTTGTTTCGGGTCGGCCTCTGGGGTAATGTTGGTTAGTTGACGTCCCTTTTATATCCATTAGTCCCGACTGTATGTAAGAACACTTGAGATTTTCTGGTCGAACAATGTAAGAAATATATACAGTATATATATATACAGTACATGGTACTCACCAGAGATGGAGGTATATACAGTACATGGTACTCACCAGAGATGGAGGTATATACAGTACATGGTACTCACCAGAGATGGAGGTATGTACATGGTACTCACCAGAGATGGAGGTATGTACATGGTACTCACCAGAGATGGAGGTATGTACAGTACATGGTACTCACCAGAGATGGAGGTATATACAGTACATGGTACTCACCAGAGATGGAGGTATGTACAGTACATGGTACTCACCAGAGATGGAGGTATATACAGTACATGGTACTCACCAGAGATGGAGGTATATACAGTACATGGTACTCACCAGAGATGGAGGTATGTACAGTACATGGTACTCACCAGAGATGGAGGTATGTACAGTACATGGTACTCACCAGAGATGGAGGTATGTACAGTACATGGTACTCACCAGAGATGGAGGTATGTACAGTACATGGTACTCACCAGAGATGGAGGTATGTACAGTACATGGTACTCACCAGAGATGGAGGTATGTACAGTACATGGTACTCACCAGAGATGGAGGTATGTACAGTACATGGTACTCACCAGAGATGGAGGTATGTACAGTACATGGTACTCACCAGAGATGGAGGTATGTACAGTACATGGTACTCACCAGAGATGGAGGTATGTACAGTACATGGGTACTCACCAGAGATGGAGGTATGTACAGTACATGGTACTCACCAGAGATGGAGGTATGTACAGTACATGGTACTCACCAGAGATGGAGGTATGTACAGTACATGGTACTCACCAGAGATGGAGGTATGTACAGTACATGGTACTCACCAGAGATGGAGGTATGTACGGTACATGGTACTCACCAGAGATGGAGGTATGTAGTACATGGTACTCACCAGAGATGGAGGTATGTACATGGTACTCACAGTACATGCCAGCTTGCATTCTCTCTCACATACTCTGATGGTAGGCAAGAATGGAACATTCTCATCTAATAATATAATAATAATAATAATATAATAATAATAATAATATAATAATAATAATAATATAATAATAATAATAATAATATAATAATAATAATAATAATATATGCCATTTGCAGACGCTTTTATCCAAAGCACTTACAGTCATGTGTGCATACATTCTACGTATGGGTGGTCCCGGGGATCGAACCCACTACCCTGGCGAAGCGCCATGCTCTCAACTCTACCAACTGAGCTACAGAAGGACCACAGATCAAACCGTTAGGAGTTTGAAATGGCTCAATAACAAAATGAGTCTGTCTCTCATTATGTGTTCCTCCTTCGCCCAGGTCCCTTCTCAAATGACACCCTTTTCCCTATTTAGTGCACTATCTTTGATCAGGTCTCTGGCCAAATGTAGTGCACGGTATAGGGAATAGGGTGTCATTTTGGACACATCCCCAGTGTGTTTTCTTTCTATTTCTAAGGTAGGAGGAATGTGAAACGTCATCTGTACTGGCCTGGGGGTTGGGCCAGCTGGTTCTCTCCCTAGGAGAACTCCACTTCCCAATGTTTTACAGTTTAGGTTTGATTGTGACTAGGACAGATAACCTGGGACTGGGACAGAACCTGGGACTGGGACAGAGAACCTGGGACTGGGACAGAGAACCTGGGACTGGGACAGAGAACCTGGGACTGGGACAGAGAACCTGGGACTGGGACAGAGAACCTGGGACTGGGACAGAGAACCTGGGACAGAGAACCTGGGACTGGGACAGAGAACCTGGGACAGAGAACCTGGGCCTGGGACAGAGAACCTGGGACTGGGACAGAGAACCCGGGACTGGGACAGAGAACCCGGGACTGGGACAGAGAACCCGGGACTGGGACAGAGAACCCGGGACTGGGACAGAGAACCCGGGACTGGGACAGAGAACCCGGGACTGGGACAGAGAACCCGGGACTGGGACAGAGAACCCGGGACTGGGACAGAGAACCTGGGACTGGGACAGAGAACCTGGGACAGAGAACCTGGGACTGGGACAGATAACCTGGGACAGATAACCTGGGACAGAGAACCTGGGACAGAGAACCTGGGACTGGGACAGAGAACCTGGGACTGGTTAACTAGCTTTCAGTACACACCAACTAGCATTTAACTGCTAACGCTAATACAGAAGCCCTAATATAGGTAAAGTGCCTTGCTAATAAGGCTTTGCCACTTTAAAGCAGCGCTAACAGCTAGCTAACACACCCATAATGGTTTATCTAGCCCTGCTTTGTTGACTTGGCACAGGGTTTGATCTTGATGAGTAAATTGAACACGCAGCATATTACTGGAAGCTGCAGAGCGTAGCTTATCCCCTTTGTGTTAGGCTAGGCCTAGCATGCAGTTCTTAGGGAGGGAGGAGGGGGAGCGAGGAAGGAAGGGAGGGAGTGAGTGAGGGGGAAAGAGGAAGGCAGGGAGGGAGTGAGTGAGGGAGTGAGGGGGAAAGAGGGAGGGAGGGATGAGAGGGAAGTGAGTGAGTGGGAGGGAGGAAGGGAATGGAGGGAGGGGTAAATGAGGTTGGGGATCACGTGAGTGACTTGTAATTATATTTATGTTAGGATCCTTTCAATCTGTCACAGTAAATGTGTTTGACTCATCCCGTTGTTGATCATTAGAGGATTAAAGCCCTTGTTAGGAGCTTAAAGGACTGCTGAGACGGAGAGAGGGAACTACAGAGACTGAGAGAGGAAACTACAGAGACTGAGAGAGGGGGAACTACAGAGACGGAGAGAGGGAACTACAGAGACTGAGAGAGGGGGTAACTACAGAGACTGAGAGAGGGGTAACTACAGAGACTGAGAGAGGGGGAACTACAGAGACTGAGAGAGGGGGAACTACAGAGGCAGAGAGGGGAACTACAGAGACAGAGAGGGGGAACTACAGAGACTGAGAGAGGGGGAACTACAGAGACTGAGAGAGGGGGAACTACAGAGACTGAGAGAGGGGGAACTACAGAGACTGAGAGAGGGGGAACTACAGAGACTGAGAGAGGGGAACTACAGAGACTGAGAGAGGGGGAACTACAGAGACTGAGAGAGGGGGAACTACAGAGACTGAGAGAGGGGGAACTACAGAGACTGAGAGAGGGAACTACAGAGACGGAGAGAGGGAACTACAGAGACTGGGAGAGAGAGGGAACTACAGAGACTGGGAGAGAGAGGGAACTACAGAGACTGGGAGAGAGAGGGAACTACAGAGACTGGGAGAGAGAGGGAACTACAGAGACTGGGAGAGAGAGGGAACGACAGAGACTGAGAGAGGGAACGACAGAGACTGAGAGAGGGAACGACAGAGACTGAGAGAGGGAACGACAGAGACTGAGAGAGGGGGAACTATAGAGACTGAGAGAGGGGGAACTACAGAGACTGAGAGAGGGGGAACTACAGAGACTGAGAGAGGGGGAACTACAGAGACTGAGAGAAGGGGAACTACAGAGACTGAGAGAGGGGAACTACAGAGACTGAGAGAGGGGAACGACAGAGACTGAGAGAGGGGGAACTACAGAGACTGAGAGAGGGGAACTACAGAGACTGAGAGAGGGGAACTACAGAGACTGAGAGAGGGGGAACTACAGAGACTGAGAGAGGGAACTACAGAGACTGAGAGAGGGGAACTACAGAGACTGAGAGAGGGGAACTACAGAGACTGAGAGAGAGGGAACTACAGAGACTGAGAGAGGGGAACTACAGAGACTGAGAGAGGGGAACTACAGAGACTGAGAGAGGGGGAACTACAGAGACTGAGAGAGGGAACTACAGAGACTGAGAGAGGGGGAACTACAGAGACTGAGAGAGGGGGAACTACAGAGACTGAGAGAGGGGGAACTACAGAGACTGAGAGAGGGGGAACTACAGAGACTGAGAGAGGGGGAACTACAGAGACTGAGAGAGGGGAACTACAGAGACTGAGAGAGGGGGAACTTCAGAGACTTTTGAGGGGGAACTACTGAGACTGGGAAGATGGGAACCCCAGGACTGGGGAGACAGAGGGAACTACAGGACTGGGGAGAGAGGGAACTACAGAGACTGGGAGAGAGGGAACTACAGAGACTGGGAGAGAGAGGGAACTAGCCCCTGAGACTGGGAGGAGGGAACTACAGAGCCCCTGGAGAGGGAACTACAGGACGGTGGAAGGGAACTACAGAGCCCCTGGGAGAGAGGGCTACAGGAAGGGAGAGAGGGGGAACCCAGAGACTGGGAGGGGGAAGACAGAGACTGCCGCTGGGCGGTGGAAGACAGAGACTGAGAGGCGGGGAACTACAGAGACTGAGAGAGGGGGAACTACAGGACTGAGAGAGGGGGAACCCCAGAGCGCTGGGCGGGGGAAGACAGAGACTGAGAGAGGGGGAACTACAGAGACTGAGAGAGGGGGAACCAGAGACTGGGCGGGGAAGACAGAGACCCCTGGGGGGAACTACAGAGACTGGAGGGGGAAGACAGAGACTGAGAGAGGGGGAACTACCCTGGGCGGTGGAAGGGGGAACTACAGAGACATTAGCCCCTGGGCGGGGGAACTACAGAGACTGGGCGGGGGAACTACAGAGCCCCTGAGAGGTGGAAGACAGAGCCCCTGGGCGGTGGAAGACAGAGACTGAGAGCGGGGAACTACAGAGACTGGGCGGTGGAAGACAGAGACTGAGGCGGGGAACTACAGAGACTGGGCGGGGAAGACAGAGACTGGAGGGGGCAGAGACTGAGAGCGGGGGAACTACAGAGACTGAGAGAGGGGAACTACCCTGGGCGGGGGCAGGTGGAGAGGGGGAACTACAGCCCCTGGGCGCTGGGCGAGTGGAAGGGGGAACTACAGCCCCTGAGAGAGGGGCAGAGACTGAGGCGGTGGAAGACAGAGACTGGGCGCTGGGCGGTGGACAGAGACTGAGAGCCCTGGGCGGTGGAAGACAGAGACTGGGCGGTGGGACAGAGACTGAGCCCCTGGAACGACAGAGACTGAGAGAGTGGAACGACAGAGACTGGGAGGTGGAAGACAGAGCCCCTGCCGCTGGGCGGTGGAAGACTGAGCCCCTGGAACTACAGAGACTGGGCGGTGGAAGACAGAGACTGGAGGGAACTACAGAGACGGAGGAGAGGAACTACAGAGACGGAGAGGGGGGAACTACTGTGTTTTGTGGATGATCACTGGGTTGTGCCCTTTTTGACACGCTGGCGGTGGAAGATGTTAGCCCCCCCTGGGCGGTGGAAGACATTAGCCCCTGGGCGGTGGAAGACATTAGCCCCTGGGCGGTGGAAGACATTAGCCCCTGGCAGCTGGGCGGTGGAAGACATTAGCCCCTGGGCTCGGCGGTGGAAGACATTAGCCCCTGGCCCTGGGCGGTGGAAGACATTAGCCCCTGGGCTGGGCGGTGGAAGACATTAGCCCCTGGCCCTGGGCGGTGGAAGACATTAGCCCCTGGGCGCTGGGCGGTGGAAGACATTAGCCCCCCTGGGCGGTGGAAGACATTAGCCCCTGGGCGCTGGGCGGTGGAAGACATTAGCCCCTGGGCGGTGGAAGACATTAGCCCCTGGGCGGTGGAAGACATTAGCCCCTGGGCGGTGGAAGACATTAGCCCCTGGGCGGTGGAAGACATTAGCCCCTGGGCGGTGGAAGACATTAGCCCCTGGGCGGTGGAAGACATTAGCCCCTGGGCGCTGGGCGGTGGAAGACATTAGCCCCTGGGCGCTGGGCGGTGGAAGACATTAGCCCCTGGGCGCTGGGCGGTGGAAGACATTAGCCCCTGGGCGGTGGAAGACATTAGCCCCTGGGCGCTGGGCGGTGGAAGACATTAGCCCCTGGGCGGTGGAAGACATTAGCCCCTGGGCGGTGGAAGACATTAGCCCCTGGGCGGTGGAAGACATTAGCCCCTGGGCGGTGGAAGACATTAGCCCCTGGCCGGGCGGTGGAAGACATTAGCCCCTGGGCGGTGGAAGACATTAGCCCCTGGGCGCTGGGCGGTGGAAGACATTAGCCCCTGGCCGCTGGGCGGTGGAAGACATTAGCCCCTGGGCGCTGGGCGGTGGAAGACATTAGCCCCTGGGCGGTGGAAGACATTAGCCCCTGGGCGGTGGAAGACATTAGCCCCTGGGCGGTGGAAGACATTAGCCCCCGGTGGAAGACATTAGCCCTGGGCGGTGGAAGACATTAGCCCCTGGGCGCTGGGCGGTGGAAGACATTAGCCCCTGGGCGCCCCTGGGCGGTGGAAGACATTAGCCCCTGGAAGACATTAGCCCCTGGGCGGTGGAAGACATTAGCCCCTGGGCGGTGGGCATTAGCCCCTGGGCGGTGGAAGACATTAGCCCCCCGCTGGGCGGTGGAAGACATTAGCCCCTGGGCCTGGGCGGTGGAAGACATTAGCCCCTGGGCGCTGGGCGGTGGAAGACATTAGCCCCTGGGCGCTGGGCGGTGGAAGACATTAGCCCCTGGGCGCTGGGCGGTGGAAGACATTAGCCCCTGGGCGCTGGGCGGTGGAAGACATTAGCCCCTGGGCGCTGGGCGGTGGAAGACATTAGCCCCTGGGCGCTGGGCGGTGGAAGACATTAGCCCCTGGGCGCTGGGCGGTGGAAGACATTAGCCCCTGGGCGCTGGGCGGTGGAAGACATTAGCCCCTGGGCGCTGGGCGGTGGAAGACATTAGCCCCTGGGCGCTGGGCGGTGGAAGACATTAGCCCCTGGGCGGGGGAAGACATTAGCCCCTGGGCGCTGGGCGGTGGAAGACATTAGCCCCTGGGCGCTGGGCGGTGGAAGACATTAGCCCCTGGGCGCTGGGCGGTGGAAGACATTAGCCCCTGGGCGCTGGGCGGTGGAAGACATTAGCCCCTGGGCGCTGGGCGGTGGAAGACATTAGCCCCTGGGCGGTGGAAGACATTAGCCCCTGGGCGGTGGAAGACATTAGCCCCTGGGCGCTGGAAGACATTAGCCCCTGGGCGGTGGAAGACATTAGCCCCTGGGCGCTGGGCGGTGGAAGACATTAGCCCCTGGGCGCTGGTCTTCTTCTAAGTATGAATGAATGTGAAGGCAGAGGGAATTAACAGGGGTGATGTTATGGTACACACAGTGTTGGCTTTGAGGGCAGAGGAAATAACTCTCTCTCTTCTTCAAAGGAACGGGCAACCATCCAAGAGTTTGGGGGACGAATTCCTCCAGATAAATGGTTCTCAGTTGATTCTCAGAACCTTTAAAAAAAATGTTTTTGTTGTTTTTGCTTCTGGGATCAAAGAACCCATTGAGAATATCTCTGTTCTTGCGACAGCAAGATAACTTACACCACACAGTTTTCAAACGTAATCTTTCTTATGTTGACATCAATTCTCCAATGGAGTAAAATAGCCTTTTTTTTACTTTTTTTTTTTAACGACATAATAATAGTTATCCTCAGTAAATCTCCTTAATGTTTTCACACCTCATCTTCCTCCATATAGATGTTTTTGTAATCGTTAAATTAATGGCCATTCAACAAAATTGTATTTATTTATTTTTATTTTTTATTTTTTCCGTAAGCACTTCTCTATTGAACTACATAAAAATCTAATTAAATCACAAATATTTTTTTAAACTTGAAAATCGAATCAAGTCACTGATATATATTTTTTTGTACTAGATGAAAATGGTTATCCTCACTGTGTTGGGTTTGTCCTCATAACAAACTGTTAACAGAAACTATTTTCTGTCAAAAATTGTCCAGTGTTCCTGGGTTTGAAATGGCCTCTATGTAAATGACACAGCTCCATTTGTAAGCGAATCACATGTAGCTTTATTCAAATGTCCTTTTTGTGTTTTCTTATTGCAGGATAGAACACATTGGCCTTGTTTAGCTAACAGGACAAACACACACTGAACTTGTTCTAATCGACAATATGTTTTTTTTTTTTTAATAAGCAGAAAAATCGAGGACTTATTTGCACTGTTTGTTTTGCTGATGTCGAATGTTTTGCATTGTTGATATTAATGGTCCACTGAGAGAGAAAAATAAATATTTATAAAAATAGTGTATTTATGTCAATGTGTGGTGTTGGCTGTTTTTGACGACTGTACAACAAGTATGTCCCCTCAGCAAGGAATACGGTTACATTTTTAATGAATCGATGTCACTATTCTGTATTGGCAAACCTCTCTGAGATGTACTGTATTTCATAGATGATGACTATAGCCCCTGGTCAACAGTAGTGCACTATATAGGGAAAAGGGTGCATGGGTTCTGGTCAACAGTAGTGCACTATATAGGGAATAGGGTGCATGGGTTCTGGTCAACAGTAGTGCACTATATAGGGAATAGGGTGCATGGGTTCTGGTCAACAGTAGTGCACTATATAGGGAATAGGGAGGTGACCAAGAACCCCATGGTCACTCTGACAGAGCTCCAGAGTTCCTCTGTGGAGATGGGAGAACCTTCCAGAAATACAACCATCTCTGCAGCAAGCCACTCCAGACCTTTATGGTAGAGTGGCCAGACGGAAGCCACTCCTCAGTGAAAGGCACATGACAGCCCGCTTGGAGTTTGCCAAAAAGGCACCTAAAGGACCATGAGAAACATGGGTCGTGACCGGTTGCGACAGAGCCTGGACTCGAACCCAGAATCTCGAGTGACACAGCTAGCACTGCGATGCAGTGTCTTAGGCCACGGTGCCACTCGGGAGGCCTATGAGCTGACTTTCTAAGGCTACATATATTAATATGGGCTATTTTCAGCCCTTTCCTGGGTAGCTTATCAGAGATAGATATAATATGGACAAGAGCAAATGAAGCCAGAGAAAAAAATATATACATTCAGCCGGTGTGTGTGTGTGTGTGTGTGTGTGTGTGCGTGTGCGTGTGTGTGTGTGTGTGTGTGTGTGTGTGTGCGTGCGTGCACTGCGGGGGTTGAAGCTACTAACCCATAGGCTTGGCTCTCTCATCCCTTCCAGGCTTCTGGGAGGGAGGGTGGACAATGAGCCTGTCATAGCGGATGTAAGCAATGTCCCCACGCGCTCTGGCAGCTTTCATGGCTGGGATAAATTCTTTCCTGAGTGGCCAAGTTACAGTTTTGACTTAAATCTGCTTGAAGAACTATGGCAAGACCTGAAAATTGTAATAATCATAATAATCCCTAACATTTTTAAAGACTTATGAAAAGCTTGAATATTTCTTAAAAGAATAATGGAACGATGTTATAGACTTACCCAAGAAGATTCACAGCTGTAATGACTTATAGCCTTACCCAAGAAGACTCACAGCCTTACCCAAGAAGACTCACAGCTGTAATGACTCTTATAGACTGTACCCAAGAAGACTCACAGCTGTAATGACTCTTATAGACTTACCCAAGAAGACTCACAGCTGTAATGACTCTTATAGACGTACCCAAGAAGACTCACAGCTGTAATGACTCTTATAGACTTACCCAAGAAGACTCACAGCTGTAATGACTCTTATAGACGTACCCAAGAAGACTCACAGCTGTAATGACTCTTATAGACTTACCCAAGAAGACTCACAGCCCTTAAGAAGACTCACAGCTGTAATGACTCTTATAGCCTTACCCACATAAGACTCACAGCTGTAAATGACTCTTATAGACTTACCCAAGAAGACTCACAGACTTACCCAAGAAGACTCACAGCTGTAATGACTCTTATAGACGTACCCAAGAAGACTCACAGCTGTAATGACTCTTATAGCCTTACCCAAGAAGACTCACAGCTGTAATGACTCTTATAGACTTACCCAAGAAGACTCACAGCTGTAATGACTCTTATAGACTTACCCAAGAAGACTCTTACCCAAGAAGACTCACAGCTGTAATGACTCTTATAGACGTACCCAATAAGACTCACAGCTGTAATGACTCTTATAGACTTACCCAATAAGACTCACAGCTGTAATGACTCTTATACCCAAGAAGACTCACAGCTGTAATGACCCAAGCTGCAATGACTCTTATAGCCTTACCCAAGAAGACTCACAGCTGTAATGACTCTTATAGACTTACCCAAGAAGACTCACAGCTGTAATGACTCTTATAGACTACCCAAGAAGACTCACAGCTGTAATGACTCTTATAGACTTATAAGACTCACAGCTGTAATGACTCTTATAGACGTACCCAATAGACTCACAGCTATAAGAAGACTCACAGCTGTAATGACTCTTATAGACTTACCCAAGAAGACTCACAGCTGTAATGACTCTTATAATAAGACTCACAGCTGTAATGACTCTTATAGACTTACCCAAGAAGACTCACAGCTGTAATGACTCTTATAGACTTACCCAAGAAGACTCACAGCTGTAATGACTCTTATAGACTTACCCAATAAGACTCACAGCTGTAATGACTCTTATAGACTTACCCAAGAAGACTCACAGCTGTAATGACTCTTATAGCCTTACCCAAGAAGACTCACAGCTGTAATGACTCTTATAGCCTTACCCAATAAGACTCACAGCTGTAATGACTCTTATAGACTTACCCAATAAGACTCACAGCTGTAATGACTCTTATACTTACCCAATAAGACTCACAGCTGTAATGACTCTTATAGACTTACCCAAGAAGACTCACAGCTGTAACCCAAGAAGACTCACAGCTGTTGACTCTTATAGACTTACCCAAGAAGACTCACAGCTGTATAGACTTACCCAAGAAGACTCACAGCTTATGAGACTTACCCAAGAAGACTCACAGCTGACTCTTATAGCCTTACCCAAGAAGAATGACTCTTATAGACTTACCCAAGAAGACTCACAGCTGTAATGACTCTTATAGACTTACCCAAGAAGACTCACAGCTGTAATGACTCTTATAGACTTACCCAAGAAGACTCACAAGACTCACAGCTGTAATGACTATTATAGCAGCTAATACTCCTTAAGAAGACTCACAGCTGTAATGACTCTTATAGACTTACCCAAGAAGACTCACAGCTGTAATGACTCTTATAGACTTACCCAAGAAGACTCACAGCTGTAATGACTCTTATAGACTTACCCAAGAAGACTCACAGCTGTAATGACTCTTATAGACTTACCCAAGAAGACTCACAGCTGTAATGACTCTTATAGACTTACCCAAGAAGACTCACAGCTGTAATGACTCTTATAGCCTTACCCAAGAAGACTCACAGCTGTAATGACTCTTAGAGACTTACCCAATAGGACTCACATCTGTAATTGCTGCCAATGGTGTTTCTAACGTGTATTGACTCAGAGAGCTGAATACTTATGCAATGACTATAGTTCAGTTTTTTTATTTTGATCAATGTGTATAATATATATCACAATTATTACACACTGTATCACAATTCCAGTGGGTCAGAAGTTTACCTACACTAAGTTGACTTTAAACAGCTTGGAAAATTCCAGTTAATTAATGATGTCATGGTTTTGGAAGCTTCTGATAGGCTAATTGACATAATTTGAGTCAATTGGAGGTGTACCTGTGGATGTATTTCTTCTTTAAACATTTTTTTTACCCCAATTTCGTGGTATCCAATTGTTAGTAGTTATTATCTTGTCTCATCGCTACAACTCCCGTACGGGCTCGGGAGAGTCGAAGGTCGAGAGCCATGCGTCCTCAGGAACACAAGCCACACCACGCGCATCCAACCCGGAAGCCAGCCGCACCAATGTGTCTGAGGAAACACCGTGCACCTGGCGACCTGGTCAGGCGCCCGCCACAGGAGGCGCTAGTGCGTGATGAGACAAGGATATCCCTACCAGCCAAACATCATGGGACCATGCAGCCGTCATACCGCTCAGGAAGAAGACGCGTTCTGTCTCCTAGAGATAAAAGTACTTTGGTGCGAAAAGTGCAAATTAATCTCAGAACAACAGCAAAGGACCTTGTGAGGATGCTGGAGGTACAAAAGTATCTATATTCACTAAAAATGAGTCCTACATCAACATAACCTGAAAAGCCGCTCAGCAAGGAAGAAGCCACTGCTCCAAAACCGCCATAAAAAAAGCCAGACTACGGTTTACAACTGCACATGGGGACAAAGATCATACTTTTTGGAGAAATGTCCTCTGGTCTGATGAAACAAAAATAGAACTGTTTGGTAGTAATGAACATCGTTATGTTTGGAGGAAAAAGGGGGAGGCTTGCAAGCCGAAGAACACCATCCCATCCGTGAAGCACGGGGGTGGCAGCATCATGTTGTGGGGGTGCTTTGCTGCAGGAGGGACTGGTGCATTTCACAAAATAGAGGACATCATGAGGTAGGAAAATTATGTGGACTTATTGAAGCAACATCTCAAGACATCAGTCAGGAAGTTAAAGCTTGGTCACAAATGGGTCTTCCAAATGGACAATGACCCCAAGCATACTTCCAAAGTTGTGGCAAAATGGCTTAAGGACAACAAAGTCAAGCTATTGGAGTGGCCATCACAAAGCCCTGACCTCAATCCTATAGAACATTTGTGGGCAGAACTGACAAAGCATTTACGAGCAAGGAAGCCTACAAACCTGACTCAGTTACACCAGCTCTGTCAGGAGGCCTACAAACCTGACTCAGTTACACCAGCTCTGTCAGGAGGCCTACAAACCTGACTCAGTTACACCAGCTATGTCAGGAGGCCTACAAACCTGACTCAGTTACACCAGCTCTGTCAGGAGGCCTACAAACCTGACTCAGTTACACCAGCTCTGTCAGGAGGCCTACAAACCTGACTCAGTTACACCAGCTCTGTCAGGAGGCCTACAAACCTGACTCAGTTACACCAGCTCTGTCAGGAGGCCTACAAACCTGACACAGTTACACCAGCTCTGTCAGGAGGAATGGGCCTAAATTCACCCAACTAATTGTGGGAAGCTTGTAGACGGCTACCCCAAAACGTTTGACCCCAGGTAAACAATTTACAGGCAATGCTACCAAATACTAATTGAGTGTATGTAAACTTCTGACCCACTGGGAATGTGATGAAAGAAATAAAAGCTGAAATAAATCATTTGTTCTACTATAATTCTGACATTTTACATTCTTAAAATAAAGTGGTGATCCTAACTGACTTAAGACAGGGTATATTTATTAATTAAATGTAAGGAATTGGCTAAGGCGTATGTAAACTTCAGACTTCAACTGTATGTAGTTTGTGTCAGACCAGTGACCTAATTTAATGCCCTGGACACGTTCTTTACGTTCTGCAGGGTAAGCAGCATGTTCTTCAGCCGCTTCGAGAAGTCTCAGTTCGCTTCTCAAAAGGCACACTGTTCCCTAGTTAGTGCACTACATTTGACCAGGGGCCCCATAGTCTGTGGTCAAAAGTAGTGCACTATGTAGGGAATAGGGGGCCATTCAGGGTTCAGGACGTAGAGCAACAGCGCTGGCTGATGAATTGATAATGTTTAATTCTGACAGTTGCTCAATGCACTCAGCAAAATGGATTCCACTTCATCCGTTTGGCTGATTGACCAAATTGTGGAGTGGAAACATCTATTCAATACACAGACATTTTAGCTAATGGAGCGTCCGGCCAAAACAGGTAGAGGTGGAATCCTCTCGCATTAGCCAGAGTCAGATAGCCTAGCGCGAGATATGACTGTACTGACGAACTTGACTGTTCACTGGTATGTTTATCAGTACTGTAAGGTGGACGATTACATTCATAGCAGCATTATCCTGCTACTTCCTCGTTTCATTGTTGCTAGGCAGCCAGAATAAAATTATACAATGAATGTATTTATTTATTTGAACTTTTTTAAATTTATTTTACCAGGTCAATTGTCTTATTTACATAGACTGTAAATATTTTAACTCAAAAGGTTGACAATTAGATGATTCTACAACAGACCATTAGATGATTCTACAACAGACCATTAGATGATTCTACAACAGACCATTAGATGATTCTACAACAGACCATTAGATGATTCTACATTAGATGATTCTACTAAAGACCATTAGATGATTCTACAACAGACCATTAGATGATTCTACTAAAGACCATTAGATGATTCTACACTACAACAGACCATTAGATGATTCTACGACAGACCATTAGATGATTCTACCATTAGATGATTCTACTACAGACCATTAGATGATTCTACAACAGACCATTAGATGATTCTACACTACAGACCATTAGATGATTCTACAACAGACCATTAGATGATTCTACTAAAGACCATTAGATGATTCTACACTACAACAGACCATTAGATGATTCTACAACAGACCATTAGATGATTCATTAGATGATTCTACAACAGACCATTAGATGATTCTACTACAACAGACCATTAGATGATTCTATTAGATGATTCTACACTACAACAGACCATTAGATGATTCTACAACAGACCATTAGATGATTCTACTACAGACCATTAGATGATTCTACTACAGACCATTAGGTGATTCTACAACAGACCATTAGATGATTCTACAACAGACCATTAGATGATTCTACACTAAAGACCATTAGATGATTCTACACTACAACAGACCATTAGATGATTCTACGACAGACCATTAGATGATTCTACACTACAGACCATTAGATGATTCTACTACAGACCATTAGATGATTCTACACTACAGACTATTAGATGATTCTACAACAGACCATTAGATGATTCTACTACAGACCATTAGGTGATTCTACTACAGACCATTAGACTTTTTCATTATATCTCGGTTTGATTTGTCTTATCTTAGCAATTTCTTCTCAGCTAGCTACATAGCCGTCTTTGTATCAAAGATAATTGCGTAATTATCGTATTTCGCCGTCCTAACGTAGTCTTCACTAGCCAGCTAGCTAACGTCCACTGATTAGCTGCACTGAGAAACTCTTACACTCAACGGAACGACTTGATTAGTTTAGTGTTAGCTACCTACATAGCTGTCTTTGCTGTCTTCGTATCATCGTATCATCGTATCCAAGATAATTGTGTTGTTTAGGTTTAGAGTGTGTAGTCTTAGAGTGATTATCTTAATTTACCGAGGTTAGCTAGCCAGCTATTTGTCGTCCTTAACGTAGGTGACTCTGCTAGCTAGCCAACAGCTAGCCAACGCTAGCCAACGTCTTCTGTATAGAACTCAACTACCCGGTCGCATTCACAGGTTGTATCACATTTTCACTTCATTTCATTACAGTACAACGGTTTGATTTGTTTGATCGTAGCTAGCTACTTAGCTAGCTACATAGCCGTCTTTGTATCAAAGATAATTGTGTAGTCTAGAGCGATTTTCTAGGTTCGCTAGCCATCTATTGTCGTTCTTTTAACGCAACGTAACGTAAACAACACTCCTAGCTAGCCTGCTAGCCCCCGAATAGCAACACTGCAGAACTATTACACTCAACGGAATGACTTGATTAGTGTAGTGTCAACAACGCACCCACTGCCAGCTGGCCTACTTCAGCAGTACTGTATCATTTTAATCATTTTAGTCAATAAGATTCTTGCTACGTAGCTTAACTTTCTGAACATTCGAGACGTGTAGTCCACTTGTCATTCCAATCTCCTTTGCATTAGCGTAGCCTCTTCTGTAGCCTGTCAACTATGTGTCTGTTTATCCCTGTTCTCTCCTCTCTGCACAGACCATACAAACGCTCCTCACCGCGTGGCCGCGGCCACCCTACTCTGGTGGTCCCAGCGCGCACGACCCACGTGGAGTTCCAGGTCTCCGGTAGCCTCTGGAACTGCCAATCTGCGGTCAACAAGGCAGAGTTCATCTCAGCCTATGCCTCCCTCCAGTCCCTCGACTTCTTGGCACTGACGGAAACATGGATCACCACAGACAACACTGCTACTCCTACTGCTCTCTCTTCGTCCGCCCACGTGTTCTCGCACACCCCGAGAGCGTCTGGTCAGCGGGGTGGTGGCACCGGGATCCTCATCTCTCCCAAGTGGTCATTCTCTCTTTCTCCCTTACCCATCTGTCTATCGCCTCCTTTGAATTCCATGCTGTCACAGTTACTAGCCCTTTCAAGCTTAACATCCTTATCATTTATCGCCCTCCAGGTTCCCTCGGAGAGTTCATCAATGAGCTTGATACCTTGATAAGCTCCTTTCCTGAGGACGGCTCACCTCTCACAGTTCTGGGCGACTTTAACCTCCCCCACGTCTACCTTTGACTCTTTCCTCTCTGCCTCCTTCTTTCCACTCCTCTCCTCTTTTGACCTCACCCTCTCACCTTCCCCCCTACTCACAAGGCAGGCAATACGCTCGACCTCATCTTTACTAGATGCTGTTCTTCCACTAACCTCACTGCAACTCCCCTCCAAGTCTCCGACCACTGCCTTGTATCCTTTTCCCTCTCGCTCTCATCCAACACCTCCCACACTGCCCCTACTCGGATGGTATCGCGCCGTCCCAACCTTCGCTCTCTCTCCCCGCTACTCTCTCCTCTTCCATCCTATCATCTCTTCCCTCCGCTCAAACCTTCTCCCACCTATCTCCTGATTCTGCCTCCTCAACCCTCCTCTCCTCCCTCTCTGCATCCCTTGACTCTCTATGTCCCCTATCCTCCAGGCCGGCTCGGTCCTCCCCTCCCGCTCCGTGGCTCGATGACTCATTGCGAGCTCACAGAACAGGGCTCCGGGCAGCCGAGCGGAAATGGAGGAAAACTCGCCTCCCTGCGGACCTGGCATCCTTTCACTCCCTCCTCTCTACATTTTCCTCCTCTGTCTCTGCTGCTAAAGCCACTTTCTACCACGCTAAATTCCAAGCATCTGCCTCTAACCCTAGGAAGCTCTTTGCCACCTTCTCCTCCCTCCTGAATCCTCCGCCCCCCTCCCCCTCCTCCCTCTCTGCAGATGACTTCGTCAACCATTTTGAAAAGAAGGTCGACGACATCCGATCCTCGTTTGCTAAGTCAAACGACACCGCTGGTTCTGCTCACACTGCCCTACCCTGTGCTCTGACCTCTTTCTCCCCTCTCTCTCCAGATGAAATCTCGCGTCTTGTGACGGCCGGCCGCCCAACAACCTGCCCGCTTGACCCTATCCCCTCCTCTCTTCTCCAGACCATTTCCGGAGACCTTCTCCCTTACCTCACCTCGCTCATCAACTCATCCCTGACCGTTGGCTACGTCCCTTCCGTCTTCAAGAGAGCGAGAGTTGCACCCCTTCTGAAAAAACCTACACTCGATCCTCCGATGTCAACAATTACAGACCAGTATCCCTTCTTTCTTTTCTCTCCAAAACTCTTGAACGTGCCGTCCTTGGCCAGCTCTCCCGCTATCTCTCTCTGAATGACCTTCTTGATCCAAATCAGTCAGGTTTCAAGACTAGTCATTCAACTGAGACTGCTCTCCTCTGTATCACGGAGGCGCTCCGCACTGCTAAAGCCAACTCTCTCCTCTGCTCATCCTTCTAGATCTATCGGCTGCCTTCGATACTGTGAACCATCAGATCCTCCTCTCCACCCTCTCCGAGTTGGGCATCTCCGGCGCGGCCCACGCTTGGATTGCGTCCTACCTGACAGGTCGCTCCTACCAGGTGGCGTGGCGAGAATCTGTCTCCTCACCACGCGCTCTCACCACTGGTGTCCCCCAGGGCTCTGTTCTTGGCCCTCTCCTATTCTCGCTATACACCAAGTCACTCGGCTCTGTCATAACCTCACATGGTCTCTCTTATCATTGCTATGCAGACGACACACAATTAATCTTCTCCTTTCCCCTTCTGATGACCAGGTGGCGAATCGCATCTCTGCATGTCTGGCAGACATATCAGTGTGGATGACGGATCACCACCTCAAGCTGAACCTCGGCAAGACGGAGCTGCTCTTCCTCCCGGGAAGGACTGCCCGTTCCATGATCTCGCCATCACGGTCGACAACTCCATTGTGTCCTCCTCCCAGAGCGCCAAGAACCTTGGCGTGATCCTGGACAACACCCTGTCGTTCTCAACTAACATCAAGGCGGTGGCCCGTTCCTGTAGGTTCATGCTCTACAACATCCGCAGAGTACGACCCTGCCTCACACAGGAAGCGGCGCAGGTCCTAATCCAGGCACTTGTCATCTCCCGTCTGGATTACTGCACTCGCTGTTGGCTGGGCTCCCTGCCTGTGCCATTAAACCCCTTCAACTCATCCAGAACGCCGCAGCCCGTCTGGTGTTCAACCTTCCAAGTTCTTCACGTCACCCCGCTCCTCCGTTCTCTCCACTGGCTTCCAGTTGAAGCTCGCATCCGCTACAAGACCATGGTGCTTGCCTACGGAGCTGTGAGGGGAACGGCACCTCAGTACCTCCAGGCTCTGATCAGGCCCTACACCCAAACAAGGGCACTGCGTTCATCCACCTCTGGCCTGCTCGCCTCCCTACCACTGAGGAAGTACAGCTCCCGCTCAGCCCAGTCAAAACTGTTCGCTGCCCTGGCCCCCAATGGTGGAACAAACTCCTCACGACGCCAGGACAGCGGAGTCAATCACCACCTTCCGGAGACACCTGAAACCCCACCTCTTTAAGGAATACCTAGGATAGGTTAAGTAATCCCTCTCACCCCACCCCCTAAGTTTTAGATGCACTATTGTTAAGTGACTGTCCCACTGGATGTCATAAGGTGAATGCACCAATTTGTAAGTCGCTCTGGATAAGAGCGTCTGCTAAATGACTTAAATGTAAATGTAAATGTAATGATTCTACACTACAGACCATTAGATGATTCTACACTATAGACCATTAGATGATTCTACAACAGACCATTAGATGATTCTACAACAGACCATTAGATGATTCTACACTACAACAGACCATTAGATGATTCTACAACAGACCATTAGATGATTCTACACTACAACAGACCATTAGATGATTCTACTACAGACCATTAGATGATTCTACAACAGACCATTAGATGATTCTACACTACAGCAGACCATTAGATGATTCTACAACAGACCATTAGATGATTCTACAACAGACCATTAGATGATTCTACAACAGACCATTAGATGATTCTACACTACAGACCATTAGATGATTCTACACTACAGACCATTAGATGATTCTACAACAGACCATTAGATGATTCTACACTACAGACCATTAGATGATTCTACACTACAGACCATTAGATGATTCTACACTACAGACCATTAGATGATTCTACAGACCATTAGATGATTCTACACTACAGACCATTCTTACAGACCATTAGATGATTCTACAACAGACCATTAGATGATTCTACACTACAGCAGACCATTAGATGATTCTACTACAGACCATTAGATGATTCTACTACAGACCATTAGATAATTCTACAACAGACCATTAGATAATTCTACACTACAGACCATTAGATAATTCTACAACAGACCATTAGATAATTCTACAACAGACCATTAGATGATTCTACACTACAGCAGACCATTAGATGATTCTACTACAGACCATTAGATAATTCTACACTACAGACCATTAGATAATTCTACAACAGACCATTAGATAATTCTACACTACAGACCATTAGATGATTCTACAACAGACCATTAGATGATTCTACAACAGACCATTAGATGATTCTACAACAGACCATTAGATGATTCTACACAACAGACCATTAGATGATTCTACACTACAGACCATTAGATGATTCCACACTACAGACCATTAGATGATTCTACACTACAGACCATTAGATGATTCTACTACAACAGACTATTAGATGATTCTACTACAGACCATTAGATGATTCTACTACAGACCATTAGATGATTCTACACTACAGACCATTAGATGATTCTACACTACAGACC